>NW_027472862.1:0-207950 GCF_030347505.1 Rhynchophorus ferrugineus
ATATTCGGCATGCTAATTACATTGCCGGTTGCCAAATTGCATTATCTCTTATAGTTTCCCAGATATGGACTGTCGATAATTTACACCCTAGGCTCTGCTTCTAACTTGGGCCCAAATTGTAAAATGGTCTTATCTATTGGCGATTTCGTTCCAATTCACTTTCCAAGTAATATTCGGCATGCTAATTACATTGCCGGTTGCCAAATTGCATTATCTCTTATAGTTTCTGAGATATGGACTATCGATAATTTACACCTTAGGCTCTGCTTCTAACTTGGGCCCAAATTGTAAAATCGTCTTATCTATTGGCGATTTCGTTCCAATACACATTCCAAGTAATATTCGGCATGCTAATTACATTGCCGGTTGCCAAATTGCATTATCTCTTATAGTTTCCGAGATATGGACTATCGATAATTTACGCCTTAGGCTCTGCTTCTAACTTGGGCCCAAATTGTAAAATGGTCTTATCTATTGGCGATTTCGTTCCAATTCACATTCCAAGTAATATTCGGCATGCTAATTACATTGCCGGTTGCCAAATTGAATTATCTCTTATAGTTTCCGAGATATGGACTATCGATAATTTACACCTTAGGCTCTGCTTCTAACTTGGGCCCAAATTGTAAAATGGTCTTATCTATTGGCGATTTCGTTCCAATTCACATTCCAAGTAGTATTCGGCATGCTAATTACATTGCCGGTTGCCAAATTGCATTATCTCTTATAGTTTCCGAGATATGGACTATCGATAATTTACACCTTAGGCTCTGCTTCTAACTTGGGCCCAAATTGTAAAATGGTCTTATCTATTGGCGATTTCGTTCCAATTCACATTCCAAGTAATATTCGGCATGCTAATTACATTGCCAGTTGCCAAATTGCATTATCTCTTATAGTTTCCGAGATATGGACTATCGATAATTTACACCTTAGGCTCTGCTTCTAATTTGGGCCCAAATTGTAAAATGGTCTTATCTATTGGCGATTTCGTTCCAATTCACATACCAAGTAATATTCGGCATGCTAATTACATTGCCGGTTGCCAAATTGCATTATCTCTTATAGTTTCCGAGATATGGACTATCGATAATTTACACCTTAGGCTCTGCTTCTAACTTGGGCCCAAATTGTAAAATGGTCTTATCTATTGGCGATTTCGTTCCAAATCACATTCCAAGTAATATTCGGCATGCTAATTACATTGCCGGTTGCCAAATTGCATTATCTCTTATAGTTTCCAAGATATGGACTATCGATAATTTACACCTTAGGCTCTGCTTCTAACTTGGGCCCAAATTGTAAAATGGTCTTATCTATTGGCGATTTCGTTCCAATTCACATTCCAAGTAATATTCGGCATGCTAATTACATTGCCGGTTGCCAAATTGCATTATCTCTTATAGTTTCCCAGATATGGACTATCGATAATTTACACCTTAGGCTCTGCTTCTAACTTGGGCCCAAATTGTAAAATGGTCTTATCTATTGGCGATTTCATTCCAATTCACATTCCAAGTAATATTCGGCATGCTAATTACATTGCCGGTTGCCAAATTGCATTATCTCTTATAGTTTCCGAGATATGGACTGTCGATAATTTACACCTTAGGCTCTGCTTCTAACTTGGGCCCAAATTGTAAAATGGTCTTATCTATTGGCGATTTCATTCCAATTCACAATCCAAGTAATATTCGGCATGCTAATTACATTGCCGGTTGCCAAATTGCATTATCTCTTATAGTTTCCGAGATATGGACTGTCGATAATTTACACCTTAGGCTCTGCTTCTAACTTGGACCCAAATTGTAAAATGGTCTTATCTATTGGCGATTTCATTCCAATTCACATTCCAAGTTATATTCGGCATGCTAATCACATTGCCGGTTGCCAAATTGCATTATCTCTTATAGTTTCCGAGATATGGACTGTCGATAATTTACACCCTAGGCTCTGCTTCTAACTTGGGCCCAAATTGTAAAATGGTCTTATCTATTGGCGATTTCGTTCCAATTCACTTTCCAAGTAATATTCGGCATGCTAATTACATTGCCGGTTGCCAAATTGCATTATCTCTTATAGTTTCCGAGATATGGACTATCGATAATTTACACCTTAGGCTCTGCTTCTAACTTGGGCCCAAATTGTAAAATGGTCTTATCTATTGGCGATTTCATTCCAATTCACATTCCAAGTAATATTCGGCATGCTAATTACATTGCCGGTTGCCAAATTGCATTATCTCTTATAGTTTCCGAGATATGGACTGTCGATAATTTACACCTTAGGCTCTGCTTCTAACTTGGGCCCAAATTGTAAAATGGTCTTATCTATTGGCGATTTCGTTCCAATTCACATTCCAAGTAATATTCGGCATGCTAATTACATTGCCGGTTGCCAAATTGCATTATCTCTTATAGTTTCCGAGATATGGACTGTCGATAATTTACACCTTAGGCTCTGCTTCTAACTTGGGCCCAAATTGTAAAATGGTCTTATCTATTGGCGATTTCGTTCCAATTCACATTCCAAGTAATATTCGGCATGCTAATTACATTGCCGGTTGCCAAATTGCATTATCTCTTATAGTTTCCGAGATATGGACTATCGATAATTTACACCTTAGGCTCTGCTTCTAACTTGGGCCCAAATTGTAAAATGGATTTATCTATTGGCGATTTCGTTCCAATTCACATTCCAAGTAATATTCGGCATGCTAATTACATTGCCGGTTGCCAAATTGCATTATCTCTTATAGTTTCCGAGATATGGACTGTCGATAATTTACACCTTAGGCTCTGCTTCTAACTTGGGCCCAAATTGTAAAATGGTTTTATCTATTGGCGGTTTCATTCCAATTCACATTCCAAGTAATATTCGGCATGCTAATTACATTGCCGGTTGCCAGATTGCATTATCTCTTATAGTTTCCGAGATATGGACTGTCGATAATTTACACCTTAGGCTCTGCTTCTAACTTGGGCCCAAATTGTAAAATGGTCTTATCTATTGGCGATTTCGTTCCAATTCACATTCCAAGTAATATTCGGCATTCTAATTACATTGCCGGTTGCCAAATTGCATTATCTCTTATAGTTTCCGAGATATGGACTATCGATAATTTACACCTTAGGCTCTGCTTCTAACTTGGGCCCAAATTGTAAAATCGTCTTATCTATTGGCGATTTCGTTCCAATTCACATTCCAAGTAATATTCGGCATGCTAATTACATTGCCGGTTGCCAAATTGCATTATCTCTTATAGTTTCCGAGATATGGACTATCTATAATTTACACCTTAGGCTCTGCTTCTAACTTGGGCCCAAATTGTAAAATGGTCTTATCTATTGGCGATTTCGTTCCAATTCACATTCCAAGTAATATTCGGCATGCTAATTACATTGCCGGTTGCCAAATTGAATTATCTCTTATAGTTTCCGAGATATGGACTATCGATAATTTACACCTTAGGCTCTGCTTCTAACTTGGGCCCAAATTGTAAAATGGTCTTATCTATTGGCGATTTCGTTCCAATTCACATTCCAAGTAGTATTCGGCATGCTAATTACATTGCCGGTTGCCAAATTGCATTATCTCTTATAGTTTCCGAGATATGGACTGTCGATAATTTACACCTTAGGCTCTGCTTCTAACTTGGGCCCAAATTGTAAAATGGTCTTATCTATTGGCGATTTCGTTCCAATTCACATTCCAAGTAATATTCGGCATGCTAATTACATTGCCGGTTGCCAAATTGCATTATCTCTTATAGTTTCCGAGATATGGACTATCGATAATTTACACCTTAGGCTCTGCTTCTAACTTGGGCCCAAATTGTAAAATGGTCTTATCTATTGGCGATTTCGTTCCAATTCACATTCCAAGTAATATTCGGCATGCTAATTACATTGCCGGTTGCCAAATTGCATTATCTCTTATAGTTTCCGAGATATGGACTATCGATAATTTACACCTTAGGCTCTACTTCTAACTTGGGCCCAAATTGTAAAATGGTCTTATCTATTGGCGATTTCGTTCCAATTCACATTCCAAGTAGTATTCGGCATGCTAATTACATTGCCGGTTGCCAAATTGCATTATCTCTTATAGTTTCCGAGATATGGACTGTCGATAATTTACACCTTAGGCTCTGCTTCTAACTTGGGCCCAAATTGTAAAATGGTCTTATCTATTGGCGATTTCGTTCCAATTCACATTCCAAGTAATATTCGGCATGCTAATTACATTGCCGGTTGCCAAATTGCATTATCTCTTATAGTTTCCGAGATATGGACTATCGATAATTTACACCTTAGGCTCTGCTTCTAACTTGGGCCCAAATTGTAAAATGGTCTTATCTATTGGCGATTTCGTTCCAATTCACATTCCAAGTAATATTCGGCATGCTAATTACATTGCCGGTTGCCAAATTGCATTATCTCTTATAGTTTCCGAGATATGGACTGTCGATAATTTACACCTTAGGCTCTGCTTCAAACTTGGGCCCAAATTGTAAAATGATCTTATCTATTGGCGATTTCGTTCCAATTCACATTCCAAGTAGTATTCGGCATGCTAATTACATTGCCGGTTGCCAAATTGCATTATCTCTTATAGTTTCCGAGATATGGACTATCGATAAGTTACACCTTAGGCTCTGCTTCTAACTTGGGCCCAAATTGTAAAATGGTCTTATCTATTGGCGATTTCGTTCCAAATCACATTCCAAGTAATATTCGGCATGCTAATTACATTGCCGGTTGCCAAATTGCATTATCTCTTATAGTTTCCAAGATATGGACTATCGATAATTTACACCTTAGGCTCTGCTTCTAACTTGGGCCCAAATTGTAAAATGGTCTTATCTATTGGCGATTTCGTTCCAATTCACATTCCAAGTAATATTCGGCATGCTAATTACATTGCCGGTTGCCAAATTGCATTATCTCTTATAGTTTCCCAGATATGGACTATCGATAATTTACACCTTAGGCTCTGCTTCTAACTTGGGCCCAAATTGTAAAATGGTCTTATCTATTGGCGATTTCATTCCAATTCACATTCCAAGTAATATTCGGCATGCTAATTACATTGCCGGTTGCCAAATTGCATTATCTCTTATAGTTTCCGAGATATGGACTGTCGATAATTTACACCTTAGGCTCTGCTTCTAACTTGGGCCCAAATTGTAAAATGGTCTTATCTATTGGCGATTTCATTCCAATTCACAATCCAAGTAATATTCGGCATGCTAATTACATTGCCGGTTGCCAAATTGCATTATCTCTTATAGTTTCCGAGATATGGACTGTCGATAATTTACACCTTAGGCTCTGCTTCTAACTTGGACCCAAATTGTAAAATGGTCTTATCTATTGGCGATTTCATTCCAATTCACATTCCAAGTAATATTCGGCATGCTAATCACATTGCCGGTTGCCAAATTGCATTATCTCTTATAGTTTCCGAGATATGGACTGTCGATAATTTACACCCTAGGCTCTGCTTCTAACTTGGGCCCAAATTGTAAAATGGTCTTATCTATTGGCGATTTCGTTCCAATTCACTTTCCAAGTAATATTCGGCATGCTAATTACATTGCCGGTTGCCAAATTGCATTATCTCTTATAGTTTCCGAGATATGGACTATCGATAATTTACACCTTAGGCTCTGCTTCTAACTTGGGCCCAAATTGTAAAATGGTCTTATCTATTGGCGATTTCATTCCAATTCACATTCCAAGTAATATTCGGCATGCTAATTACATTGCCGGTTGCCAAATTGCATTATCTCTTATAGTTTCCGAGATATGGACTGTCGATAATTTACACCTTAGGCTCTGCTTCTAACTTGGGCCCAAATTGTAAACTGGTCTTATCTATTGGCGATTTCGTTCCAATTCACATTCCAAGTAATATTCGGCATGCTAATTACATTGCCGGTTGCCAAATTGCATTATCTCTTATAGTTTCCGAGATATGGACTGTCGATAATTTACACCTTAGGCTCTGCTTCTAACTTTGGCCCAAATTGTAAAATGGTCTTATCTATTGGCGATTTCGTTCCAATTCACATTCCAAGTAATATTCGGCATGCTAATTACATTGCCGGTTGCCAAATTGCATTATCTCTTATAGTTTCCGAGATATGGACTATCGATAATTTACACCTTAGGCTCTGCTTCTAACTTGGGCCCAAATTGTAAAATGGCCTTATCTATTGGCGATTTCGTTCCAATTCACATTCCAAGTAATATTCGGCATGCTAATTACATTGCCGGTTGCCAAATTGCATTATCTCTTATAGTTTCCGAGATATGGACTGTCGATAATTTACACCTTAGGCTCTGCTTCTAACTTGGGCCCAAATTGTAAAATGGTTTTATCTATTGGCGGTTTCATTCCAATTCACATTCCAAGTAATATTCGGCATGCTAATTACATTGCCGGTTGCCAGATTGCATTATCTCTTATAGTTTCCGAGATATGGACTGTCGATAATTTACACCTTAGGCTCTGCTTCTAACTTGGGCCCAAATTGTAAAATGGTCTTATCTATTGGCGATTTCGTTCCAATTCACATTCCAAGTAATATTCGGCATGCTAATTACATTGCCGGTTGCCAAATTGCATTATCTCTTATAGTTTCCGAGATATGGACTATCGATAATTTACACCTTAGGCTCTGCTTCTAACTTGGGCCCAAATTGTAAAATCGTCTTATCTATTGGCGATTTCGTTCCAATTCACAATCCAAGTAATATTCGGCATGCTAATTACATTGCCGGTTGCCAAATTGCATTATCTCTTATAGTTTCCGAGATATGGACTATCGATAATTTACACCTTAGGCTCTGCTTCTAACTTGGGCCCAAATTGTAAAATGGTCTTATCTATTGGCGATTTCGTTCCAATTCACATTCCAAGTAATATTCGGCATGCTAATTACATTGCCGGTTGCCAAATTGAATTATCTCTTATAGTTTCCGAGATATGGACTATCGATAATTTACACCTTAGGCTCTGCTTCTAACTTGGGCCCAAATTGTAAAATGGTCTTATCTATTGGCGATTTCGTTCCAATTCACATTCCAAGTAGTATTCGGCATGCTAATTACATTGCCGGTTGCCAAATTGCATTATATCTTATAGTTTCCGAGATATGGACTGTCGATAATTTACACCTTAGGCTCTGCTTCTAACTTGGGCCCAAATTGTAAAATGGTCTTATCTATTGGCGATTTCGTTCCAATTCACATTCCAAGTAATATTCGGCATGCTAATTACATTGCCGGTTGCCAAATTGCATTATCTCTTATAGTTTCCGAGATATGGACTATCGATAATTTACACCTTAGGCTCTGCTTCTAACTTGGGCCCAAATTGTAAAATGGTCTTATCTATTGGCGATTTCGTTCCAATTCACATTCCAAGTAATATTCGGCATGCTAATTACATTGCCGGTTGCCAAATTGCATTATCTCTTATAGTTTCCGAGATATGGACTATCGATAATTTACACCTTAGGCTCTACTTCTAACTTGGGCCCAAATTGTAAAATGGTCTTATCTATTGGCGATTTCGTTCCAATTCACATTCCAAGTAGTATTCGGCATGCTAATTACATTGCCGGTTGCCAAATTGCATTATCTCTTATAGTTTCCGAGATATGGACTGTCGATAATTTACACCTTAGGCTCTGCTTCTAACTTGGGCCCAAATTGTAAAATGGTCTTATCTATTGGCGATTTCGTTCCAATTCACATTCCAAGTAATATTCGGCATGCTAATTACATTGCCGGTTGCCAAATTGCATTATCTCTTATAGTTTCCGAGATATGGACTATCGATAATTTACACCTTAGGCTCTGCTTCTAACTTGGGCCCAAATTGTAAAATGGTCTTATCTATTGGCGATTTCGTTCCAATTCACATTCCAAGTAATATTCGGCATGCTAATTACATTGCCGGTTGCCAAATTGCATTATCTCTTATAGTTTCCGAGATATGGACTATCGATAATTTACACCTTAGGCTCTACTTCTAACTTGGGCCCAAATTGTAAAATGGTCTTATCTATTGGCGATTTCGTTCCAATTCACATTCCAAGTAATATTCGGCATGCTAATTACATTGCCGGTTGCCAAATTGCATTATCTCTTATAGTTTCCCAGATATGGACTATCGATAATTTACACCTTAGGCTCTGCTTCTAACTTGGGCCCAAATTGTAAAATGGTCTTATCTATTGGCGATTTCGTTCCAATTCACATTCCAAGTAATATTCGGCATGCTAATTACATTGCCGGTTGCCAAATTGCATTATCTCTTATAGTTTCCGAGATATGGACTGTCGATAATTTACACCTTAGGCTCTGCTTCTAACTTGGGCCCAAATTGTAAAATGGTCTTATCTATTGGCGATTTCATTCCAATTCACATTCCAAGTAATATTCGGCATGCTAATTACATTGCCGGTTGCCAAATTGCATTATCTCTTATAGTTTCCGAGATATGGACTGTCGATAATTTACACCTTAGGCTCTGCTTCTAACTTGGGCCCAAATTGTAAAATGATCTTATCTATTGGCGATTTCGTTCCAATTCACATTCCAAGTAATATTCGGCATGCTAATTACATTGCCGGTTGCCAAATTGAATTATCTCTTATAGTTTCCGAGATATGGACTATCGATAATTTACACCTTAGGCTCCGCTTCTAACTTGGGCCCAAATTGTAAAATGGTCTTATCTATTGGCGATTTCGTTCCAATTCACATTCCAAGTAGTATTCGGCATGCTAATTACATTGCCGATTGCCAAATTGCATTATCTCTTATAGTTTCCGAGATATGGACTATCGATAAGTTACACCTTAGGCTCTGCTTCTAACTTGGGCCCAAATTGTAAAATGGTCTTATCTATTGGCGATTTCGTTCCAATTGACATTCCAAGTAATATTCGGCATGCTAATTACATTGCCAGTTGCCAAATTGCATTATCTCTTATAGTTTCCGAGATATGGACTATCGATAATTTACACCTTAGGCTCTGCTTCTAACTTGGGCCCTAATTGTAAAATGGTCTTATCTATTGGCGATTTCGTTCCAATTCACATTCCAAGTAATATTCGGCATGCTAATTACATTGCCGGTTGCCAAATTGCATTATCTCTTATAGTTTCCGAGATATGGACTATCGATAATTTACACCTTAGGCTCTGCTTCTAACTTACGCCCAAATTGTAAAATGGTCTTATCTATTGGCGATTTCGTTCCAATTCACATTCCAAGTAATATTCGGCATGCTAATTACATTGCCGGTTGCCAAATTGCATTATCTCTTATAGTTTCCGAGATATGGACTATCGATAATTTACACCTTAGGCTCTGCTTCTAACTTGGGCCCAAATTGTAAAATGGTCTTATCTATTGGCGATTTCGTTCCAATTCACATTCCAAGTAGTATTCGGCATGCTAATTACATTGCCGGTTGCCAAATTGCATTATCTCTTATAGTTTCCGAGATATGGACTATCGATAATTTACACCTTAGGCTCTGCTTCTAACTTGGGCCCAAATTGTAAAATGGTCTTATCTATTGGCGATTTCGTTCCAATTCACATTCCAAGTAATATTCGGCATGCTAATTACATTGCCAGTTGCCAAATTGCATTATCTCTTATAGTTTCCGAGATATGGACTATCGATAATTTACACCTTAGGCTCTGCTTCTAACTTGGGCCCAAATTGTAAAATGGTCTTATCTATTGGCGATTTCGTTCCAATTCACATTCCAAGTAATATTCGGCATGCTAATTACATTGCCGATTGCCAAATTGCATTATCTCTTATAGTTTCCGAGATATGGACTATCGATAATTTACACCTTAGGCTCTGCTTCTAACTTGGGCCCAAATTGTAAAATGGTCTTATCTATTGGCGATTTCGTTCCAATTGACATTCCAAGTAATATTCGGCATGCTAATTACATTGCCGGTTGCCAAATTGCATTATCTCTTATAGTTTCCGAGATATGGACTATCGATAATTTACACCTTAGGCTCTGCTTCTAACTTGGGCCCAAATTGTAAAATGGTCTTATCTATTGGCGATTTCGTTCCAATTCACATTCCAAGTAATATTCGGCATGCTAATTACATTGCCGGTTGCCAAATTGCATTATCTCTTATAGTTTCCGAGATATGGACTATCGATAATTTACACCTTGGGCCCATATTGTAAAATGGTCTTATCTATTGGCGATTTCGTTCCAATTCACATTCCAAGTAATATTCGGCATGCTAATTACATTGCCGGTTGCCAAATTGCATTATCTCTTATAGTTTCCGAGATATGGACTGTCGATAATTTACACCTTAGGCTCTGCTTCTAACTTGGGCCCAAATTGTAAAATGGTCTTATCTATTGGCGATTTCATTCCAATTCACATTCCAAGTAATATTCGGCATGCTAATTACATTGCCGGTTGCCAAATTGCATTATCTCTTATAGTTTCCGAGATATGGACTGTCGATAATTTACACCTTAATCTCTGCTTCTAACTTGGGCCCAAATTGTAAAATGGTCTTATCTATTGGCGATTTCGTTCCAATTCACATTCCAAGTAATATTCGGCATGCTAATTACATTGCCGGTTGCCAAATTGCATTATCTCTTATAGTTTCCGAGATATGGACTATCAATAATTTACACCTTAGGCTCTGCTTCTAACTTGGGCCCAAATTGTAAAATGGCCTTATCTATTGGCAATTTCGTTCCAATTCACATTCCAAGTAATATTCGGCATGCTAATTACATTGCCGGTTGCCAAATTGCATTATCTCTTATAGTTTCCGAGATATGGACTGTCGATAATTTACACCTTAGGCTCTGCTTCTAACTTGGGCCCAAATTGTAAAATGGTTTTATCTATTGGCGATTTCATTCCAATTCACATTCCAAGTAATATTCCGCATGCTAATTACATTGCCGGTTGCCAAATTGCATTATCTCTTATAGTTTCCGAGATATGGACTGTCGATAATTTACACCTTAGGCTCTGCTTCTAACTTGGGCCCAAATTGTAAAATGGTCTTATCTATTGGCGATTTCGTTCCAATTCACTCTCCAAGTAATATTCGGCATGCTAATTACATTGCCGGTTGCCAAATTGCATTATCTCTTATAGTTTCCGAGATATGGACTATCGATAATTTACACCTTAGGCTCTGCTTCTAACTTGGGCCCAAATTGTAAAATGGTCTTATCTATTGGCGATTTCGTTCCAATTCACATTCCAAGTAATATTCGGCATGCTAATTACATTGCCGGTTGCCAAATTGCATTATCTCTTATAGTTTCCGAGATATGGACTGTCGATAATTTACACCTTAGGCTCTGCTTCTAACTTGGGCCCAAATTGTAAAATGGTCTTATCTATTGGCGATTTCATTCCAATTCACATTCCAAGTAATATTCGGCATGCTAATTACATTGCCGGTTGCCAAATTGCATTATCTCTTATAGTTTCCGAGATATGGACTGTCGATAATTTACACCTTAGGCTCTGCTTCTAACTTGGGCCCAAATTGTAAAATGGTCTTATCTATTGGCGATTTCGTTCCAATTCACATTCCAAGTAATATTCGGCATGCTAATTACATTGCCGGTTGCCAAATTGCATTATCTCTTTTAGTTTCCGAGATATGGACTATCGATAATTTACACCTTAGGCTCTGCTTCTAACTTGGGCCCAAATTGTAAAATGGCCTTATCTATTGGCGATTTCGTTCCAATTCACTTTCCAAGTAATATTCGGCATGCTAATTACATTGCCGGTTGCCAAATTGCATTATCTCTTATAGTTTCCGAGATATGGACTATCGATAATTTACACCTTAGGCTCCGCTTCTAACTTGGGCCCAAATTGTAAAATGGTCTTATCTATTGGCGATTTCGTTCCAATTCACATTCCAAGTAATATTCGGCATGCTAAGTACATTGCCGGTTGCCAAATTGCATTATCTCTTATAGTTTCCGAGATATGGACTATCGATTATTTACACCTTAGGCTCTGCTTCTAACTTGGGCCCAAATTGTAAAATGGTCTTATCTATTGGCGATTTCGTTCCAATTCAGATTCCAAGTAATATTCGGCATGCTAATTACATTGCCGGTGGCCAAGTTGCATTATCTCTTATAGTTTCCGAGATATGGACTATCGATAATTTACACCTTAGGCTCTGCTTCTAACTTGGGCCGAAATTGTAAAATGGTCTTATCTATTGGCGATTTCGTTCCAATTCACATTCCAAGTAATATTTGGCAAGCTAATTACATTGCCGGTTGCCAAATTGCATTATCTCTTATAGTTTCCGAGATATGGACTATCGATTATTTTTAACCTTAGGCTCTGCTTCTAACTTGGGCCCAAACTGTAAAATGGTCTTATCTATTTGCGATTTCGTTCCAATTCACATTCCAAGTAATATTCGTCATGCTAATTATATTGCCGGTTGCCAAATTGCATTATCTCTTATAGTTTCCGAGATATGGACTATCGATAATTTACACCTTAGGCTCTGCTTCTAACTTGGGCCCAAATTGTAAAATGGTCTTATCTATTGGCGATTTCGTTCCAATTCACATTCCAAGTAATATTCGGCATGCTAATTACATTGCCGGTTGCCAAATTGCATTATCTCTTATAGTTTCCGAGATATGGACTATCGATAATTTACACCTTAGGCTCTGCTTCTAACTTGTGCCCAAATTGTAAAATGGTCTTATCTATTGGCGATTTCGTCCCAATTCACATTCCAAGTAATATTCGGCATGCTAATTACATTGCCGGTTGCGAAATTGCATTATCTCTTATAGTTTCCGAGATATGGACTATCGATAATTTACACCTTAGGCTCTGCTTCTAACTTGGGCCCAAATTGTAAAATGGTCTTATCTATTGGCGATTTCGTTCCAATTCACATTCCAAGTAATATTCGGCATGCTAATTACATTTCCGGTTGCCAAATTGCATTATCTCTTATAGTTTCCGAGATATGGACTATCGATAATTTACACCTTAGGCTCTGCTTCTAACTTGGGCCCAAATTGTAAAATGGTCTTATCTATTGGCGATTTCGTTCCAATTCACATTCCAAGTAATATTCGACATGCTAATTACATTGCCGGTTGCCAAATTGCATTATCTCCTATAGTTTCCGAGATATGGACTATCGATAATTTACACCTTAGGCTCTGCTTCTAACTTGGGCCCAAATTGTAAAATGGCCTTATCTATTGGCGATTTCGTTCCAATTCACATTCCAAGTAATATTCGGCATGCTGATTACATTGCCGGTTGCCAAATTGCATTATCTCTTATAGTTTCCGAGATATGGACTATCGATAATTTACACCTTAGGCTCTGCTTCTAACTTGTGCCCAAATTGTAAAATGGTCTTATCTATTGGCGATTTCGTCCCAATTCACATTCCAAGTGATATTCGGCATGCTAATTACATTGCCGGTTGCGAAATTGCATTATCTCTTATAGTTTCCGAGATATGGACTATCGATAATTTACACCTTAGGCTCTGCTTCTAACTTGGGCCCAAATTGTAAAATGGTCTTATCTATTGGCGATTTCGTTCCAATTCACATTCCAAGTAATATCCGGCATGCTAATTACATTGCCGGTTGCCAAGTTGAATAATCTCTTATAGTTTCCGAGATATGGACTATCGATAATTTACACCTTAGGCTCTGCTTCTAACTTGGGCCCAAATTGTAAAATGGTCTTATCTATTGGCGATTTCGTTCCAATTCACATTCCAAGTAATATTCGGCATGCTAATTACATTGCCGGTTGCCAAATTGCATTATCTCTTATAGTTTCCGAGATATGGACTATCGGTAATTTACATCTTAGGCTCTGCTTCTAACTTGGGCCCAAATGGTAAAATGGTCTTATCTATTGGCGATTTCGTTCCAATTCACATTCCAAGTAATATTCGGCATGCTAATTACATTGCCGGTTGCCAAATTGCATTATCTCTTATAGTTTCCGAGATATGGACTATCGATAATTTACACCTTAGGCTCTGCTTCTAACTTGGGCCCAAATTGTAAAATGGTCTTATCTATTGCCGATTTCGTTCCAATCCACATTCCAAGTAATATTCGGCATGCTAATTACATTGCCGGTTGCCAAATTGCATTATCTCTTATAGTTTCCGAGATATGGACTGTCGATAATTTACACCTTAGGCTCTGCTTCTAACTTGGGCCCAAATTGTAAAATGGTCTTATCTATTGGCGATTTCATTCCAATACACATTCCAAGTAATATTCGGCATGCTAATTACATTGCCGGTTGCCAAATTGCATTATCTCTTATAGTTTCCGAGATATGGACTATCGATAATTTACACCTTAGGCTCTGCTTCTAACTTGGGCCCAAATTGTAAAATGGTCTTATCTATTGGCGATTTCGTTCCAATTCACATTCCAAGTAATATTCGGCATGCTAATTACATTGCCGGTTGCCAAATTGCATTATCTCTTATAGTTTCCGAGATATGGACTATCGATAATTTACACCTTAGGCTCTGCTTCTAACTTGGGCCCAAATTGTAAAATAGTCTTATCTATTGGCGATTTCGTTCCAATTCACATTCCAAGTAATATTCGGCATTCTAATTACATTGCCGGTTGCCAAATTGCATTATCTCTTATAGTTTCCGAGATATGGACTATCGATAATTTACACCTTAGGCTCTGCTTCTAACTTGGGCCCAAATTGTAAAATCGTCTTATCTATTGGCGATTTCGTTCCAATTCACATTCCAAGTAATATTCGGCATGCTAATTACATTCCCGGTTGCCAAATTGCATTATCTCTTATAGTTTCCGAGATATGGACTATCGATAATTTACACCTTAGGCTCTGCTTCTAACTTGGGCCCAAATTGTAAAATGGTCTTGTCTATTGGCGATTTCGTTCCAATTCACATTCCAAGTAATATTCGGCAGGCTAATTACATTGCCGGTTGCCAAATTGAATTATCTCTTATAGTTTCCGAGATATGGACTATCGATAATTTACACCTTAGGCTCTGCTTCTAACTTGGGCCCAAATTGTAAAATGGTCTTATCTATTGGCGATTTCGTTCCAATTCACATTCCAAGTAGTATTCGGCATGCTAATTACATTGCCGGTTGCCAAATTGCATTATCTCTTATAGTTTCCGAGATATGGACTATCGATAATTTACACCTTAGGCTCTGCTTCTAACTTGGGCCCAAATTGTAAAATGGTCTTATCTATTGGCGATTTCGTTCCAATTCACATTCCAAGTAATATTCGGCATGCTAATTACATTGCCAGTTGCCAAATTGCATTATCTCTTATAGTTTCCATGATATGGACTATCGATAATTTACACCTTAGGCTCTGCTTCTAATTTGGGCCCAAATTGTAAAATGGTCTTATCTATTGGCGATTTCGTTCCAATTCACATTCCAAGTAATATTCGGCATGCTAATTACATTGCCGGTTGCCAAATTGCATTATCTCTTATAGTTTCCGAGATATGGACTATCGATAATTTACACCTTAGGCTCTGCTTCTAACTTGGGCCCAAATTGTAAAATGGTCTTATCTATTGGCGATTTCGTTCCAAATCACATTCCAAGTAATATTCGGCATGCTAATTACATTGCCGGTTGCCAAATTGCATTATCTCTTATAGTTTCCGAGATATGGACTATCGATAATTTACACCTTAGGCTCTGCTTCTAACTTGGGCCCAAATTGTAAAATGGTCTTATCTATTGGCGATTTCGTTCCAATTCACATTACAAGTAATATTCGGCATGCTAATTACATTGCCGGTTGCCAAATTGCATTATCCCTTATAGTTTCCGAGATATGGACTGTCGATAATTTACACCTTAGGCTCTGCTTCTAACTTGGGCCCAAATTGTAAAATGGTCTTATCTATTGGCGATTTCGTTCCAATTCACATTCCAAGTAATATTCGGCATGCTAATTACATTGCCGGTTGCCAAATTGCATTATACCTTATAGTTTCCGAGATATGGACTGTCGATAATTTACACCTTAGGCTCTGCTTCTAACTTGGGCCCAAATTGTAAAATGGTCTTATCTATTGGCGATTTCATTCCAATTCACATTCCAAGTAATATTCGGCATGCTAATTACATTGCCGGTTGCCAAATTGCATTATCTCTTATAGTTTCCGAGATATGGACTGTCGATAATTTACACCTTAGGCTCTGCTTCTAACTTGGGCCCAAATTGTAAAATGGTCTTATCTATTGGCGATTTCATTCCAATTCACATTCCAAGTAATATTCGGCATGCTAATCACATTGCCGGTTGCCAAATTGCATTATCTCTTATAGTTTCCGAGATATGGACTGTCGATAATTTACACCTTAGGCTCTGCTTCTAACTTGGGCCCAAATTGTAAAATGGTCTTATCTATTGGCGATTTCGTCCCAATTCACATTCCAAGTGATATTCGGCATGCTAATTACATTGCCGGTTGCGAAATTGCATTATCTCTTATAGTTTCCGAGATATGGACCATCAATAATTTACACCTTAGGCTCTGCTTCTAACTTGGGCCCAAATTGTAAAATGGTCTTGTCTATTGGCGATTTCGTTCCAATTCACATTCCAAGTAATATTCGGCAGGCTAATTACATTGCCGGTTGCCAAATTGAATTATCTCTTATAGTTTCCGAGATATGGACTATCGATAATTTACACCTTAGGCTCTGCTTCTAACTTGGGCCCAAATTGTAAAATGGTCTTATCTATTGGCGATTTCGTTCCAATTCACATTCCATGTAATATTCGGCATGCTAATTACATTGCCGGTTGCCAAATTGCATTATCTCTTATAGTTTCCCAGATATGGACTATTGATAATTTACACCTTAGGCTCTCCTTCTAACTTGGGCCCAAATTGTAAAATGGTCTTATCTATTGGCGATTTCGTTCCAATTCACATTCCAAGTAATATTCGGCATGCTAATTACATTGCCGGTTGCCAAATTGCATTATCCCTTATAGTTTCCGAGATATGGACTGTCGATAATTTACACCTTAGGCTCTGCTTCTAACTTGGGCCCAAATTGTAAAATGGTCTTATCTATTGGCGATTTCATTCCAATTCACATTCCAAGTAATATTCGGCATGCTAATTACATTGCCGGTTGCCAAATTGCATTATCTCTTATAGTTTCCGAGATATGGACTGTCGATAATTTACACCTTAGGCTCTGCTTCTAACTTGGGCCCAAATTGTAAAATGGTCTTATCTATTGGCGATTTCATTCCAATTCACATTCCAAGTAATATTCGGCATGCTAATCACATTGCCGGTTGCCAAATTGCATTATCTCTTATAGTTTCCGAGATATGGACTGTCGATAATTTACACCTTAGGCTCTGCTTCTAACTTGGGCCCAAATTGTAAAATGGTCTTGTCTATTGGCTATTTCGTCCCAATTCACATTCCAAGTGATATTCGGCATGCTAATTACATTGCCGGTTGCGAAATTGCATTATCTCTTATAGTTTCCGAGATATGGACCATCAATAATTTACACCTTAGGCTCTGCTTCTAACTTGGGCCCAAATTGTAAAATGGTCTTGTCTATTGGCGATTTCGTTCCAATTCACATTCCAAGTAATATTCGGCAGGCTAATTACATTGCCGGTTGCCAAATTGAATTATCTCTTATAGTTTCCGAGATATGGACTATCGATAATTTACACCTTAGGCTCTGCTTCTAACTTGGGCCCAAATTGTAAAATGGTCTTATCTATTGGCGATTTCGTTCCAATTCACATTCCAAGTAGTATTCGGCATGCTAATTACATTGCCGGTTGCCAAATTGCATTATCTCTTATAGTTTCCGAGATATGGACTATCGATAATTTACACCTTAGGCTCTGCTTCTAACTTGGGCCCAAATTGTAAAATGGTCTTATCTATTGGCGATTTCGTTCCAATTCACATTCCAAGTAATATTCGGCATGCTAATTACATTGCCAGTTGCCAAATTGCATTATCTCTTATAGTTTCCGAGATATGGACTATCGATAATTTACACCTTAGGCTCTGCTTCTAATTTGGGCCCAAATTGTAAAATGGTCTTATCTATTGGCGATTTCGTTCCAATTCACATTCCAAGTAATATTCGGCATGCTAATTACATTGCCGGTTGCCAAATTGCATTATCTCTTATAGTTTCCGAGATATGGACTATCGATAATTTACACCTTAGGCTCTGCTTCTAACTTGGGCCCAAATTGTAAAATGGTC
The DNA here is from genome assembly GCF_030347505.1 of Rhynchophorus ferrugineus. Lineage (NCBI taxonomy): Eukaryota > Metazoa > Arthropoda > Insecta > Coleoptera > Curculionidae > Rhynchophorus > Rhynchophorus ferrugineus. The sequence continues at coordinate 18,365 of NW_027472862.1, forward strand.
TTATCTATTGGCGATTTCGTTCCAAATCACATTCCAAGTAATATTCGGCATGCTAATTACATTGCCGGTTGCCAAATTGCATTATCTCTTATAGTTTCCGAGATATGGACTATCGATAATTTACACCTTAGGCTCTGCTTCTAACTTGGGCCCAAATTGTAAAATGGTCTTATCTATTGGCGATTTCGTTCCAATTCACATTCCATGTAATATTCGGCATGCTAATTACATTGCCGGTTGCCAAATTGCATTATCTCTTATAGTTTCCCAGATATGGACTATTGATAATTTACACCTTAGGCTCTGCTTCTAACTTGGGCCCAAATTGTAAAATGGTCTTATCTATTGGCGATTTCGTTCCAATTCACATTCCAAGTAATATTCGGCATGCTAATCACATTGCCGGTTGCCAAATTGCATTATCTCTTATAGTTTCCGAGATATGGACTGTCGATAATTTACACCTTAGGCTCTGCTTCTAACTTGGGCCCAAATTGTAAAATGGTCTTATCTATTGGCGATTTCGTCCCAATTCACATTCCAAGTGATATTCGGCATGCTAATTACATTGCCGGTTGCGAAATTGCATTATCTCTTATAGTTTCCGAGATATGGACCATCAATAATTTACACCTTAGGCTCTGCTTCTAACTTGGGCCCAAATTGTAAAATGGTCTTGTCTATTGGCGATTTCGTTCCAGTTCACATTCCAAGTAATATTCGGCAGGCTAATTACATTGCCGGTTGCCAAATTGAATTATCTCTTATAGTTTCCGAGATATGGACTATCGATAATTTACACCTTAGGCTCTGCTTCTAACTTGGGCCCAAATTGTAAAATGGTCTTATCTATTGGCGATTTCGTTCCAATTCACATTCCAAGTAGTATTCGGCATGCTAATTACATTGCCGGTTGCCAAATTGCATTATCTCTTATAGTTTCCGAGATATGGACTATCGATAATTTACACCTTAGGCTCTGCTTCTAACTTGGGCCCAAATTGTAAAATGGTCTTATCTATTGGCGATTTCGTTCCAATTCACATTCCAAGTAATATTCGGCATGCTAATTACATTGCCAGTTGCCAAATTGCATTATCTCTTATAGTTTCCGAGATATGGACTATCGATAATTTACACCTTAGGCTCTGCTTCTAATTTGGGCCCAAATTGTAAAATGGTCTTATCTATTGGCGATTTCGTTCCAATTCACATTCCAAGTAATATTCGGCATGCTAATTACATTGCCGGTTGCCAAATTGCATTATCTCTTATAGTTTCCGAGATATGGACTATCGATAATTTACACCTTAGGCTCTGCTTCTAACTTGGGCCCAAATTGTAAAATGGTCTTATCTATTGGCGATTTCGTTCCAAATCACATTCCAAGTAATATTCGGCATGCTAATTACATTGCCGGTTGCCAAATTGCATTATCTCTTATAGTTTCCGAGATATGGACTATCGATAATTTACACCTTAGGCTCTGCTTCTAATTTGGGCCCAAATTGTAAAATGGTCTTATCTATTGGCGATTTCGTTCCAATTCACATTCCAAGTAATATTCGGCATGCTAATTACATTGCCGGTTGCCAAATTGCATTATCTCTTATAGTTTCCGAGATATGGACTATCGATAATTTACACCTTAGGCTCTGCTTCTAACTTGGGCCCAAATTGTAAAATGGTCTTATCTATTGGCGATTTCGTTCCAATTCACATTCCAAGTAATATCCGGCATGCTAATTACATTGCCGGTTGCCAAGTTGAATAATCTCTTATAGTTTCCGAGATATGGACTATCGATAATTTACACCTTAGGCTCTGCTTCTAACTTGGGCCCAAATTGTAAAATGGTCTTATCTATTGGCGATTTCGTTCCAATTCACATTCCAAGTAATATCCGGCATGCTAATTACATTGCCGGTTGCCAAGTTGAATAATCTCTTATAGTTTCCGAGATATGGACTATCGATAATTTACACCTTAGGCTCTGCTTCTAACTTGGGCCCAAATTGTAAAATGGTCTTATCTATTGGCGATTTCGTTCCAATTCACATTCCAAGTAATATTCGGCATGCTAATTACATTGCCGGTTGCCAAATTGCATTATCTCTTATAGTTTCCGAGATATGGACTATCGGTAATTTACATCTTAGGCTCTGCTTCTAACTTGGGCCCAAATGGTAAAATGGTCTTATCTATTGGCGATTTCGTTCCAATTCACATTCCAAGTAATATTCGGCATGCTAATTACATTGCCGGTTGCCAAATTGCATTATCTCTTATAGTTTCCGAGATATGGACTATCGATAATTTACACCTTAGGCTCTGCTTCTAACTTGGGCCCAAATTGTAAAATGGTCTTATCTATTGCCGATTTCGTTCCAATCCACATTCCAAGTAATATTCGGCATGCTAATTACATTGCCGGTTGCCAAATTGCATTATCTCTTATAGTTTCCGAGATATGGACTGTCGATAATTTACATCTTAGGCTCTGCTTCTAACTTGGGCCCAAATTGTAAAATGGTCTTATCTATTGGCGATTTCATTCCAATACACATTCCAAGTAATATTCGGCATGCTAATTACATTGCCGGTTGCCAAATTGCATTATCTCTTATAGTTTCCGAGATATGGACTATCGATAATTTACACCTTAGGCTCTGCTTCTAACTTGGGCCCAAATTGTAAAATGGTCTTATCTATTGGCGATTTCGTTCCAATTCACATTCCAAGTAATATTCGGCATGCTAATTACATTGCCGGTTGCCAAATTGCATTATCTCTTATAGTTTCCGAGATATGGACTATCGATAATTTACACCTTAGGCTCTGCTTCTAACTTGGGCCCAAATTGTAAAATAGTCTTATCTATTGGCGATTTCGTTCCAATTCACATTCCAAGTAATATTCGGCATTCTAATTACATTGCCGGTTGCCAAATTGCATTATCTCTTATAGTTTCCGAGATATGGACTATCGATAATTTACACCTTAGGCTCTGCTTCTAACTTGGGCCCAAATTGTAAAATCGTCTTATCTATTGGCGATTTCGTTCCAATTCACATTCCAAGTAATATTCGGCATGCTAATTACATTCCCGGTTGCCAAATTGCATTATCTCTTATAGTTTCCGAGATATGGACTATCGATAATTTACACCTTAGGCTCTGCTTCTAACTTGGGCCCAAATTGTAAAATGGTCTTGTCTATTGGCGATTTCGTTCCAATTCACATTCCAAGTAATATTCGGCAGGCTAATTACATTGCCGGTTGCCAAATTGAATTATCTCTTATAGTTTCCGAGATATGGACTATCGATAATTTACACCTTAGGCTCTGCTTCTAACTTGGGCCCAAATTGTAAAATGGTCTTATCTATTGGCGATTTCGTTCCAATTCACATTCCAAGTAGTATTCGGCATGCTAATTACATTGCCGGTTGCCAAATTGCATTATCTCTTATAGTTTCCGAGATATGGACTATCGATAATTTACACCTTAGGCTCTGCTTCTAACTTGGGCCCAAATTGTAAAATGGTCTTATCTATTGGCGATTTCGTTCCAATTCACATTCCAAGTAATATTCGGCATGCTAATTACATTGCCAGTTGCCAAATTGCATTATCTCTTATAGTTTCCATGATATGGACTATCGATAATTTACACCTTAGGCTCTGCTTCTAATTTGGGCCCAAATTGTAAAATGGTCTTATCTATTGGCGATTTCGTTCCAATTCACATTCCAAGTAATATTCGGCATGCTAATTACATTGCCGGTTGCCAAATTGCATTATCTCTTATAGTTTCCGAGATATGGACTATCGATAATTTACACCTTAGGCTCTGCTTCTAACTTGGGCCCAAATTGTAAAATGGTCTTATCTATTGGCGATTTCGTTCCAAATCACATTCCAAGTAATATTCGGCATGCTAATTACATTGCCGGTTGCCAAATTGCATTATCTCTTATAGTTTCCGAGATATGGACTATCGATAATTTACACCTTAGGCTCTGCTTCTAACTTGGGCCCAAATTGTAAAATGGTCTTATCTATTGGCGATTTCGTTCCAATTCACATTACAAGTAATATTCGGCATGCTAATTACATTGCCGGTTGCCAAATTGCATTATCCCTTATAGTTTCCGAGATATGGACTGTCGATAATTTACACCTTAGGCTCTGCTTCTAACTTGGGCCCAAATTGTAAAATGGTCTTATCTATTGGCGATTTCGTTCCAATTCACATTCCAAGTAATATTCGGCATGCTAATTACATTGCCGGTTGCCAAATTGCATTATACCTTATAGTTTCCGAGATATGGACTGTCGATAATTTACACCTTAGGCTCTGCTTCTAACTTGGGCCCAAATTGTAAAATGGTCTTATCTATTGGCGATTTCATTCCAATTCACATTCCAAGTAATATTCGGCATGCTAATTACATTGCCGGTTGCCAAATTGCATTATCTCTTATAGTTTCCGAGATATGGACTGTCGATAATTTACACCTTAGGCTCTGCTTCTAACTTGGGCCCAAATTGTAAAATGGTCTTATCTATTGGCGATTTCATTCCAATTCACATTCCAAGTAATATTCGGCATGCTAATCACATTGCCGGTTGCCAAATTGCATTATCTCTTATAGTTTCCGAGATATGGACTGTCGATAATTTACACCTTAGGCTCTGCTTCTAACTTGGGCCCAAATTGTAAAATGGTCTTATCTATTGGCGATTTCGTCCCAATTCACATTCCAAGTGATATTCGGCATGCTAATTACATTGCCGGTTGCGAAATTGCATTATCTCTTATAGTTTCCGAGATATGGACCATCAATAATTTACACCTTAGGCTCTGCTTCTAACTTGGGCCCAAATTGTAAAATGGTCTTGTCTATTGGCGATTTCGTTCCAATTCACATTCCAAGTAATATTCGGCAGGCTAATTACATTGCCGGTTGCCAAATTGAATTATCTCTTATAGTTTCCGAGATATGGACTATCGATAATTTACACCTTAGGCTCTGCTTCTAACTTGGGCCCAAATTGTAAAATGGTCTTATCTATTGGCGATTTCGTTCCAATTCACATTCCATGTAATATTCGGCATGCCTATTACATTGCCGGTTGCCAAATTGCATTATCTCTTATAGTTTCCCAGATATGGACTATTGATAATTTACACCTTAGGCTCTCCTTCTAACTTGGGCCCAAATTGTAAAATGGTCTTATCTATTGGCGATTTCGTTCCAATTCACATTCCAAGTAATATTCGGCATGCTAATTACATTGCCGGTTGCCAAATTGCATTATCCCTTATAGTTTCCGAGATATGGACTGTCGATAATTTACACCTTAGGCTCTGCTTCTAACTTGGGCCCAAATTGTAAAATGGTCTTATCTATTGGCGATTTCATTCCAATTCACATTCCAAGTAATATTCGGCATGCTAATTACATTGCCGGTTGCCAAATTGCATTATCTCTTATAGTTTCCGAGATATGGACTGTCGATAATTTACACCTTAGGCTCTGCTTCTAACTTGGGCCCAAATTGTAAAATGGTCTTATCTATTGGCGATTTCATTCCAATTCACATTCCAAGTAATATTCGGCACGCTAATCACATTGCCGGTTGCCAAATTGCATTATCTCTTATAGTTTCCGAGATATGGACTGTCGATAATTTACACCTTAGGCTCTGCTTCTAACTTGGGCCCAAATTGTAAAATGGTCTTGTCTATTGGCGATTTCGTCCCAATTCACATTCCAAGTGATATTCGGCATGCTAATTACATTGCCGGTTGCGAAATTGCATTATCTCTTATAGTTTCCGAGATATGGACCATCAATAATTTACACCTTAGGCTCTGCTTCTAACTTGGGCCCAAATTGTAAAATGGTCTTGTCTATTGGCGATTTCGTTCCAATTCACATTCCAAGTAATATTCGGCAGGCTAATTACATTGCCGGTTGCCAAATTGAATTATCTCTTATAGTTTCCGAGATATGGACTATCGATAATTTACACCTTAGGCTCTGCTTCTAACTTGGGCCCAAATTGTAAAATGGTCTTATCTATTGGCGATTTCGTTCCAATTCACATTCCAAGTAGTATTCGGCATGCTAATTACATTGCCGGTTGCCAAATTGCATTATCTCTTATAGTTTCCGAGATATGGACTATCGATAATTTACACCTTAGGCTCTGCTTCTAACTTGGGCCCAAATTGTAAAATGGTCTTATCTATTGGCGATTTCGTTCCAATTCACATTCCAAGTAATATTCGGCATGCTAATTACATTGCCAGTTGCCAAATTGCATTATCTCTTATAGTTTCCGAGATATGGACTATCGATAATTTACACCTTAGGCTCTGCTTCTAATTTGGGCCCAAATTGTAAAATGGTCTTATCTATTGGCGATTTCGTTCCAATTCACATTCCAAGTAATATTCGGCATGCTAATTACATTGCCGGTTGCCAAATTGCATTATCTCTTATAGTTTCCGAGATATGGACTATCGATAATTTACACCTTAGGCTCTGCTTCTAACTTGGGCCCAAATTGTAAAATGGTCTTATCTATTGGCGATTTCGTTCCAAATCACATTCCAAGTAATATTCGGCATGCTAATTACATTGCCGGTTGCCAAATTGCATTATCTCTTATAGTTTCCGAGATATGGACTATCGATAATTTACACCTTAGGCTCTGCTTCTAACTTGGGCCCAAATTGTAAAATGGTCTTATCTATTGGCGATTTCGTTCCAATTCACATTCCATGTAATATTCGGCATGCTAATTACATTGCCGGTTGCCAAATTGCATTATCTCTTATAGTTTCCCAGATATGGACTATTGATAATTTACACCTTAGGCTCTGCTTCTAACTTGGGCCCAAATTGTAAAATGGTCTTATCTATTGGCGATTTCGTTCCAATTCACATTCCAAGTAATATTCGGCATGCTAATCACATTGCCGGTTGCCAAATTGCATTATCTCTTATAGTTTCCGAGATATGGACTGTCGATAATTTACACCTTAGGCTCTGCTTCTAACTTGGGCCCAAATTGTAAAATGGTCTTATCTATTGGCGATTTCGTCCCAATTCACATTCCAAGTGATATTCGGCATGCTAATTACATTGCCGGTTGCGAAATTGCATTATCTCTTATAGTTTCCGAGATATGGACCATCAATAATTTACACCTTAGGCTCTGCATCTAACTTGGGCCCAAATTGTAAAATGGTCTTGTCTATTGGCGATTTCGTTCCAGTTCACATTCCAAGTAATATTCGGCAGGCTAATTACATTGCCGGTTGCCAAATTGAATTATCTCTTATAGTTTCCGAGATATGGACTATCGATAATTTACACCTTAGGCTCTGCTTCTAACTTGGGCCCAAATTGTAAAATGGTCTTATCTATTGGCGATTTCGTTCCAATTCACATTCCAAGTAGTATTCGGCATGCTAATTACATTGCCGGTTGCCAAATTGCATTATCTCTTATAGTTTCCGAGATATGGACTATCGATAATTTACACCTTAGGCTCTGCTTCTAACTTGGGCCCAAATTGTAAAATGGTCTTATCTATTGGCGATTTCGTTCCAATTCACATTCCAAGTAATATTCGGCATGCTAATTACATTGCCAGTTGCCAAATTGCATTATCTCTTATAGTTTCCGAGATATGGACTATCGATAATTTACACCTTAGGCTCTGCTTCTAATTTGGGCCCAAATTGTAAAATGGTCTTATCTATTGGCGATTTCGTTCCAATTCACATTCCAAGTAATATTCGGCATGCTAATTACATTGCCGGTTGCCAAATTGCATTATCTCTTATAGTTTCCGAGATATGGACTATCGATAATTTACACCTTAGGCTCTGCTTCTAACTTGGGCCCAAATTGTAAAATGGTCTTATCTATTGGCGATTTCGTTCCAAATCACATTCCAAGTAATATTCGGCATGCTAATTACATTGCCGGTTGCCAAATTGCATTATCTCTTATAGTTTCCGAGATATGGACTATCGATAATTTACACCTTAGGCTCTGCTTCTAATTTGGGCCCAAATTGTAAAATGGTCTTATCTATTGGCGATTTCGTTCCAATTCACATTCCAAGTAATATTCGGCATGCTAATTACATTGCCGGTTGCCAAATTGCATTATCTCTTATAGTTTCCGAGATATGGACTATCGATAATTTACACCTTAGGCTCTGCTTCTAACTTGGGCCCAAATTGTAAAATGGTCTTATCTATTGGCGATTTCGTTCCAATTCACATTCCATGTAATATTCGGCATGCTAATTACATTGCCGGTTGCCAAATTGCATTATCTCTTATAGTTTCCCAGATATGGACTATTGATAATTTACACCTTAGGCTCTGCTTCTAACTTGGGCCCAAATTGTAAAATGGTCTTATCTATTGGCGATTTCGTTCCAATTCACATTCCAAGTAATATTCGGCATGCTAATTACATTGCCGGTTGCCAAATTGCATTATCTCTTATAGTTTCCCAGATATGGACTATCGATAATTTACACCTTAGGCTCTGCTTCTAACTTGGGCCCATATTGTAAAATGGTCTTATCTATTGGCGATTTCGTTCCAATTCACATTCCAAGTAATATTCGGCATGCTAATTACATTGCCGGTTGCCAAATTGCATTATCTCTTATAGTTTCCGAGATATGGACTGTCGATAATTTACACCTTAGGCTCTGCTTCTAACTGGGGCCCAAATTGTAAAATGGTCTTATCTATTGGCGATTTCATTCCAATTCACATTCCAAGTAATATTCGGCATGCTAATTACATTGCCGGTTGCCAAATTGCATTATCTCTTATAGTTTCCGAGATATGGACTGTCGATAATTTACACCTTAGGCTCTGCTTCTAACTTGGGCCCAAATTGTAAAATGGTCCTATCTATTGGCGATTTCGTTCCAATTCACATTCCAAGTAATATTCGGCATGCTAATTACATTGCCGGTTGCCAAATTGCATTATCTCTTATAGTTTCCGAGATATGGACTATCAATAATTTACACCTTAGGCTCTGCTTCTAACTTGGGCCCAAATTGTAAAATGGCCTTATCTATTGGCAATTTCGTTCCAATTCACATTCCAAGTAATATTCGGCATGCTAATTACATTGCCGGTTGCCAAATTGCATTATCTCTTATAGTTTCCGAGATATGGACTGTCGATAATTTACACCTTAGGCTCTGCTTCTAACTTGGGCCCAAATTGTAAAATGGTTTTATCTATTGGCGATTTCATTCCAATTCACATTCCAAGTAATATTCCGCATGCTAATTACATTGCCGGTTGCCAAATTGCATTATCTCTTATAGTTTCCGAGATATGGACTGTCGATAATTTACACCTTAGGCTCTGCTTCTAACTTGGGCCCAAATTGTAAAATGGTCTTATCTATTGGCGATTTCGTTCCAATTCACTTTCCAAGTAATATTCGGCATGCTAATTACATTGCCGGTTGCCAAATTGCATTATCTCTTATAGTTTCCGAGATATGGACTACCGATAATTTACACCTTAGGCTCTGCTTCTAACTTGGGCCCAAATTGTAAAATGGTCTTATCTATTGGCGATTTCGTTCCAATTCACATTCCAAGTAATATTCGGCATGCTAATTACATTGCCGGTTGCCAAATTGCATTATCTCTTATAGTTTCCGAGATATGGACTGTCGATAATTTACACCTTAGGCTCTGCTTCTAGCTTGGGCCCAAATTGTAAAATGGTCTTATCTATTGGCGATTTCATTCCAATTCACATTCCAAGTAATATTCGGCATGCTAATTACATTGCCGGTTGCCAAATTGCATTATCTCTTATAGTTTCCGAGATATGGACTGTCGATAATTTACACCTTAGGCTCTGCTTCTAACTTGGGCCCAAATTGTAAAATGGTCTTATCTATTGGCGATTTCGTTCCAATTCACATTCCAAGTAATATTCGGCATGCTAATTACATTGCCGGTTGCCAAATTGCATTATCTCTTTTAGTTTCCGAGATATGGACTATCGATAATTTACACCTTAGGCTCTGCTTCTAACTGGGGCCCAAATTGTAAAATGGCCTTATCTATTGGCGATTTCGTTCCAATTCACTGTCCAAGTAATATTCGGCATGCTAATTACATTGCCGGTTGCCAAATTGCATTATCTCTTATAGTTTCCGAGATATGGACTATCGATAATTTACACCTTAGGCTCCGCTTCTAACTTGGGCCCAAATTGTAAAATGGTCTTATCTATTGGCGATTTCGTTCCAATTCACATTCCAAGTAATATTCGGCATGCTAAGTACATTGCCGGTTGCCAAATTGCATTATCTCTTATAGTTTCCGAGATATGGACTATCGATAATTTACACCTTAGGCTCTGCTTCTAACTTGGGCCCAAATTGTAAAATGGTCTTATCTATTGGCGATTTCGTTCCAATTCAGATTCCAAGTAATATTCGGCATGCTAATTACATTGCCGGTGGCCAAGTTGCATTATCTCTTATAGTTTCCGAGATATGGACTATCGATAATTTACACCTTAGGCTCTGCTTCTAACTTGTGCCCAAATTGTAAAATGGTCTTATCTATTGGCGATTTCGTTCCAATTCACATTCCAAGTAATATTCGGCATGCTAATTACATTGCCGGTTGCCAAATTGCATTATCTCTTATAGTTTCCGAGATATGGACTATCGATAATGTACACCTTAGGCTCTGCTTCTAACTTGGGCCCAAATTGTAAAATAGTCTTATCTATTGGCGATTTCGTTCCAATTCACATTCCAAGTAATATTCGGCATTCTAATTACATTGCCGGTTGCCAAATTGCATTATCTCTTATAGTTTCCGAGATATGGACTATCGATAATTTACACCTTAGGCTCTGCTTCTAACTTGGGCCCAAATTGTAAAATCGTCTTATCTATTGGCGATTTCGTTCCAATTCACATTCCAAGTAATATTCGGCATGCTAATTACATTCCCGGTTGCCAAATTGCATTATCTCTTATAGTTTCCGAGATATGGACTATCGATAATTTACACCTTAGGCTCTGCTTCTAACTTGGGCCCAAATTGTAAAATGGTCTTGTCTATTGGCGATTTCGTTCCAATTCACATTCCAAGTAATATTCGGCAGGCTAATTACATTGCCGGTTGCCAAATTGAATTATCTCTTATAGTTTCCGAGATATGGACTATCGATAATTTACACCTTAGGCTCTGCTTCTAACTTGGGCCCAAATTGTAAAATGGTCTTATCTATTGGCGATTTCGTTCCAATTCACATTCCAAGTAGTATTCGGCATGCTAATTACATTGCCGGTTGCCAAATTGCATTATCTCTTATAGTTTCCGAGATATGGACTATCGATAATTTACACCTTAGGCTCTGCTTCTAACTTGGGCCCAAATTGTAAAATGGTCTTATCTATTGGCGATTTCGTTCCAATTCACATTCCAAGTAATATTCGGCATGCTAATTACATTGCCAGTTGCCAAATTGCATTATCTCTTATAGTTTCCATGATATGGACTATCGATAATTTACACCTTAGGCTCTGCTTCTAATTTGGGCCCAAATTGTAAAATGGTCTTATCTATTGGCGATTTCGTTCCAATTCACATTCCAAGTAATATTCGGCATGCTAATTACATTGCCGGTTGCCAAATTGCATTATCTCTTATAGTTTCCGAGATATGGACTATCGATAATTTACACCTTAGGCTCTGCTTCTAACTTGGGCCCAAATTGTAAAATGGTCTTATCTATTGGCGATTTCGTTCCAAATCACATTCCAAGTAATATTCGGCATGCTAATTACATTGCCGGTTGCCAAATTGCATTATCTCTTATAGTTTCCGAGATATGGACTATCGATAATTTACACCTTAGGCTCTGCTTCTAACTTGGGCCCAAATTGTAAAATGGTCTTATCTATTGGCGATTTCGTTCCAATTCACATTCCAAGTAGTATTCGGCATGCTAATTACATTGCCGGTTGCCAAATTGCATTATCTCTTATAGTTTCCGAGATATGGACTATCGATAATTTACACCTTAGGCTCTGCTTCTAACTTGGGCCCAAATTGTAAAATGGTCTTATCTATTGGCGATTTCGTTCCAATTCACATTCCAAGTAATATTCGGCATGCTAATTACATTGCCAGTTGCCAAATTGCATTATCTCTTATAGTTTCCGAGATATGGACTATCGATAATTTACACCTTAGGCTCTGCTTCTAATTTGGGCCCAAATTGTAAAATGGTCTTATCTATTGGCGATTTCGTTCCAATTCACATTCCAAGTAATATTCGGCATGCTAATTACATTGCCGGTTGCCAAATTGCATTATCTCTTATAGTTTCCGAGATATGGACTATCGATAATTTACACCTTAGGCTCTGCTTCTAACTTGGGCCCAAATTGTAAAATGGTCTTATCTATTGGCGATTTCGTTCCAAATCACATTCCAAGTAATATTCGGCATGCTAATTACATTGCCGGTTGCCAAATTGCATTATCTCTTATAGTTTCCGAGATATGGACTATCGATAATTTACACCTTAGGCTCTGCTTCTAATTTGGGCCCAAATTGTAAAATGGTCTTATCTATTGGCGATTTCGTTCCAATTCACATTCCAAGTAATATTCGGCATGCTAATTACATTGCCGGTTGCCAAATTGCATTATCTCTTATAGTTTCCGAGATATGGACTATCGATAATTTACACCTTAGGCTCTGCTTCTAACTTGGGCCCAAATTGTAAAATGGTCTTATCTATTGGCGATTTCGTTCCAATTCACATTCCATGTAATATTCGGCATGCTAATTACATTGCCGGTTGCCAAATTGCATTATCTCTTATAGTTTCCCAGATATGGACTATTGATAATTTACACCTTAGGCTCTGCTTCTAACTTGGGCCCAAATTGTAAAATGGTCTTATCTATTGGCGATTTCGTTCCAATTCACATTCCAAGTAATATTCGGCATGCTAATTACATTGCCGGTTGCCAAATTGCATTATCTCTTATAGTTTCCCAGATATGGACTATCGATAATTTACACCTTAGGCTCTGCTTCTAACTTGGGCCCATATTGTAAAATGGTCTTATCTATTGGCGATTTCGTTCCAATTCACATTCCAAGTAATATTCGGCATGCTAATTACATTGCCGGTTGCCAAATTGCATTATCTCTTATAGTTTCCGAGATATGGACTGTCGATAATTTACACCTTAGGCTCTGCTTCTAACTGGGGCCCAAATTGTAAAATGGTCTTATCTATTGGCGATTTCATTCCAATTCACATTCCAAGTAATATTCGGCATGCTAATTACATTGCCGGTTGCCAAATTGCATTATCTCTTATAGTTTCCGAGATATGGACTGTCGATAATTTACACCTTAGGCTCTGCTTCTAACTTGGGCCCAAATTGTAAAATGGTCCTATCTATTGGCGATTTCGTTCCAATTCACATTCCAAGTAATATTCGGCATGCTAATTACATTGCCGGTTGCCAAATTGCATTATCTCTTATAGTTTCCGAGATATGGACTATCAATAATTTACACCTTAGGCTCTGCTTCTAACTTGGGCCCAAATTGTAAAATGGCCTTATCTATTGGCAATTTCGTTCCAATTCACATTCCAAGTAATATTCGGCATGCTAATTACATTGCCGGTTGCCAAATTGCATTATCTCTTATAGTTTCCGAGATATGGACTGTCGATAATTTACACCTTAGGCTCTGCTTCTAACTTGGGCCCAAATTGTAAAATGGTTTTATCTATTGGCGATTTCATTCCAATTCACATTCCAAGTAATATTCCGCATGCTAATTACATTGCCGGTTGCCAAATTGCATTATCTCTTATAGTTTCCGAGATATGGACTGTCGATAATTTACACCTTAGGCTCTGCTTCTAACTTGGGCCCAAATTGTAAAATGGTCTTATCTATTGGCGATTTCGTTCCAATTCACTTTCCAAGTAATATTCGGCATGCTAATTACATTGCCGGTTGCCAAATTGCATTATCTCTTATAGTTTCCGAGATATGGACTACCGATAATTTACACCTTAGGCTCTGCTTCTAACTTGGGCCCAAATTGTAAAATGGTCTTATCTATTGGCGATTTCGTTCCAATTCACATTCCAAGTAATATTCGGCATGCTAATTACATTGCCGGTTGCCAAATTGCATTATCTCTTATAGTTTCCGAGATATGGACTGTCGATAATTTACACCTTAGGCTCTGCTTCTAACTTGGGCCCAAATTGTAAAATGGTCTTATCTATTGGCGATTTCATTCCAATTCACATTCCAAGTAATATTCGGCATGCTAATTACATTGCCGGTTGCCAAATTGCATTATCTCTTATAGTTTCCGAGATATGGACTGTCGATAATTTACACCTTAGGCTCTGCTTCTAACTTGGGCCCAAATTGTAAAATGGTCTTATCTATTGGCGATTTCGTTCCAATTCACATTCCAAGTAATATTCGGCATGCTAATTACATTGCCGGTTGCCAAATTGCATTATCTCTTTTAGTTTCCGAGATATGGACTATCGATAATTTACACCTTAGGCTCTGCTTCTAACTGGGGCCCAAATTGTAAAATGGCCTTATCTATTGGCGATTTCGTTCCAATTCACTGTCCAAGTAATATTCGGCATGCTAATTACATTGCCGGTTGCCAAATTGCATTATCTCTTATAGTTTCCGAGATATGGACTATCGATAATTTACACCTTAGGCTCCGCTTCTAACTTGGGCCCAAATTGTAAAATGGTCTTATCTATTGGCGATTTCGTTCCAATTCACATTCCAAGTAATATTCGGCATGCTAAGTACATTGCCGGTTGCCAAATTGCATTATCTCTTATAGTTTCCGAGATATGGACTATCGATAATTTACACCTTAGGCTCTGCTTCTAACTTGGGCCCAAATTGTAAAATGGTCTTATCTATTGGCGATTTCGTTCCAATTCAGATTCCAAGTAATATTCGGCATGCTAATTACATTGCCGGTGGCCAAGTTGCATTATCTCTTATAGTTTCCGAGATATGGACTATCGATAATTTACACCTTAGGCTCTGCTTCTAACTTGTGCCCAAATTGTAAAATGGTCTTATCTATTGGCGATTTCGTTCCAATTCACATTCCAAGTAATATTCGGCATGCTAATTACATTGCCGGTTGCCAAATTGCATTATCTCTTATAGTTTCCGAGATATGGACTATCGATAATTTACACCTTAGGCTCTGCTTCTAACTTGGGCCCAAATTGTAAAATAGTCTTATCTATTGGCGATTTCGTTCCAATTCACATTCCAAGTAATATTCGGCATTCTAATTACATTGCCGGTTGCCAAATTGCATTATCTCTTATAGTTTCCGAGATATGGACTATCGATAATTTACACCTTAGGCTCTGCTTCTAACTTGGGCCCAAATTGTAAAATCGTCTTATCTATTGGCGATTTCGTTCCAATTCACATTCCAAGTAATATTCGGCATGCTAATTACATTCCCGGTTGCCAAATTGCATTATCTCTTATAGTTTCCGAGATATGGACTATCGATAATTTACACCTTAGGCTCTGCTTCTAACTTGGGCCCAAATTGTAAAATGGTCTTGTCTATTGGCGATTTCGTTCCAATTCACATTCCAAGTAATATTCGGCAGGCTAATTACATTGCCGGTTGCCAAATTGAATTATCTCTTATAGTTTCCGAGATATGGACTATCGATAATTTACACCTTAGGCTCTGCTTCTAACTTGGGCCCAAATTGTAAAATGGTCTTATCTATTGGCGATTTCGTTCCAATTCACATTCCAAGTAGTATTCGGCATGCTAATTACATTGCCGGTTGCCAAATTGCATTATCTCTTATAGTTTCCGAGATATGGACTATCGATAATTTACACCTTAGGCTCTGCTTCTAACTTGGGCCCAAATTGTAAAATGGTCTTATCTATTGGCGATTTCGTTCCAATTCACATTCCAAGTAATATTCGGCATGCTAATTACATTGCCAGTTGCCAAATTGCATTATCTCTTATAGTTTCCATGATATGGACTATCGATAATTTACACCTTAGGCTCTGCTTCTAATTTGGGCCCAAATTGTAAAATGGTCTTATCTATTGGCGATTTCGTTCCAATTCACATTCCAAGTAATATTCGGCATGCTAATTACATTGCCGGTTGCCAAATTGCATTATCTCTTATAGTTTCCGAGATATGGACTATCGATAATTTACACCTTAGGCTCTGCTTCTAACTTGGGCCCAAATTGTAAAATGGTCTTATCTATTGGCGATTTCGTTCCAAATCACATTCCAAGTAATATTCGGCATGCTAATTACATTGCCGGTTGCCAAATTGCATTATCTCTTATAGTTTCCGAGATATGGACTATCGATAATTTACACCTTAGGCTCTGCTTCTAACTTGGGCCCAAATTGTAAAATGGTCTTATCTATTGGCGATTTCGTTCCAATTCACATTACAAGTAATATTCGGCATGCTAATTACATTGCCGGTTGCCAAATTGCATTATCCCTTATAGTTTCCGAGATATGGACTGTCGATAATTTACACCTTAGGCTCTGCTTCTAACTTGGGCCCAAATTGTAAAATGGTCTTATCTATTGGCGATTTCGTTCCAATTCACATTCCAAGTAATATTCGGCATGCTAATTACATTGCCGGTTGCCAAATTGCATTATACCTTATAGTTTCCGAGATATGGACTGTCGATAATTTACACCTTAGGCTCTGCTTCTAACTTGGGCCCAAATTGTAAAATGGTCTTATCTATTGGCGATTTCATTCCAATTCACATTCCAAGTAATATTCGGCATGCTAATTACATTGCCGGTTGCCAAATTGCATTATCTCTTATAGTTTCCGAGATATGGACTGTCGATAATTTACACCTTAGGCTCTGCTTCTAACTTGGGCCCAAATTGTAAAATGGTCTTATCTATTGGCGATTTCATTCCAATTCACATTCCAAGTAATATTCGGCATGCTAATCACATTGCCGGTTGCCAAATTGCATTATCTCTTATAGTTTCCGAGATATGGACTGTCGATAATTTACACCTTAGGCTCTGCTTCTAACTTGGGCCCAAATTGTAAAATGGTCTTATCTATTGGCGATTTCGTCCCAATTCACATTCCAAGTGATATTCGGCATGCTAATTACATTGCCGGTTGCGAAATTGCATTATCTCTTATAGTTTCCGAGATATGGACCATCAATAATTTACACCTTAGGCTCTGCTTCTAACTTGGGCCCAAATTGTAAAATGGTCTTGTCTATTGGCGATTTCGTTCCAATTCACATTCCAAGTAATATTCGGCAGGCTAATTACATTGCCGGTTGCCAAATTGAATTATCTCTTATAGTTTCCGAGATATGGACTATCGATAATTTACACCTTAGGCTCTGCTTCTAACTTGGGCCCAAATTGTAAAATGGTCTTATCTATTGGCGATTTCGTTCCAATTCACATTCCATGTAATATTCGGCATGCTAATTACATTGCCGGTTGCCAAATTGCATTATCTCTTATAGTTTCCCAGATATGGACTATTGATAATTTACACCTTAGGCTCTCCTTCTAACTTGGGCCCAAATTGTAAAATGGTCTTATCTATTGGCGATTTCGTTCCAATTCACATTCCAAGTAATATTCGGCATGCTAATTACATTGCCGGTTGCCAAATTGCATTATCCCTTATAGTTTCCGAGATATGGACTGTCGATAATTTACACCTTAGGCTCTGCTTCTAACTTGGGCCCAAATTGTAAAATGGTCTTATCTATTGGCGATTTCATTCCAATTCACATTCCAAGTAATATTCGGCATGCTAATTACATTGCCGGTTGCCAAATTGCATTATCTCTTATAGTTTCCGAGATATGGACTGTCGATAATTTACACCTTAGGCTCTGCTTCTAACTTGGGCCCAAATTGTAAAATGGTCTTATCTATTGGCGATTTCATTCCAATTCACATTCCAAGTAATATTCGGCATGCTAATCACATTGCCGGTTGCCAAATTGCATTATCTCTTATAGTTTCCGAGATATGGACTGTCGATAATTTACACCTTAGGCTCTGCTTCTAACTTGGGCCCAAATTGTAAAATGGTCTTGTCTATTGGCGATTTCGTCCCAATTCACATTCCAAGTGATATTCGGCATGCTAATTACATTGCCGGTTGCGAAATTGCATTATCTCTTATAGTTTCCGAGATATGGACCATCAATAATTTACACCTTAGGCTCTGCTTCTAACTTGGGCCCAAATTGTAAAATGGTCTTGTCTATTGGCGATTTCGTTCCAATTCACATTCCAAGTAATATTCGGCAGGCTAATTACATTGCCGGTTGCCAAATTGAATTATCTCTTATAGTTTCCGAGATATGGACTATCGATAATTTACACCTTAGGCTCTGCTTCTAACTTGGGCCCAAATTGTAAAATGGTCTTATCTATTGGCGATTTCGTTCCAATTCACATTCCAAGTAGTATTCGGCATGCTAATTACATTGCCGGTTGCCAAATTGCATTATCTCTTATAGTTTCCGAGATATGGACTATCGATAATTTACACCTTAGGCTCTGCTTCTAACTTGGGCCCAAATTGTAAAATGGTCTTATCTATTGGCGATTTCGTTCCAATTCACATTCCAAGTAATATTCGGCATGCTAATTACATTGCCAGTTGCCAAATTGCATTATCTCTTATAGTTTCCGAGATATGGACTATCGATAATTTACACCTTAGGCTCTGCTTCTAATTTGGGCCCAAATTGTAAAATGGTCTTATCTATTGGCGATTTCGTTCCAATTCACATTCCAAGTAATATTCGGCATGCTAATTACATTGCCGGTTGCCAAATTGCATTATCTCTTATAGTTTCCGAGATATGGACTATCGATAATTTACACCTTAGGCTCTGCTTCTAACTTGGGCCCAAATTGTAAAATGGTCTTATCTATTGGCGATTTCGTTCCAAATCACATTCCAAGTAATATTCGGCATGCTAATTACATTGCCGGTTGCCAAATTGCATTATCTCTTATAGTTTCCGAGATATGGACTATCGATAATTTACACCTTAGGCCCTGCTTCTAACTTGGGCCCAAATTGTAAAATGGTCTTATCTATTGGCGATTTCGTTCCAATTCACATTCCATGTAATATTCGGCATGCTAATTACATTGCCGGTTGCCAAATTGCATTATCTCTTATAGTTTCCCAGATATGGACTATTGATAATTTACACCTTAGGCTCTGCTTCTAACTTGGGCCCAAATTGTAAAATGGTCTTATCTATTGGCGATTTCGTTCCAATTCACATTCCAAGTAATATTCGGCATGCTAATCACATTGCCGGTTGCCAAATTGCATTATCTCTTATAGTTTCCGAGATATGGGCTGTCGATAATTTACACCTTAGGCTCTGCTTCTAACTTGGGCCCAAATTGTAAAATGGTCTTATCTATTGGCGATTTCGTCCCAATTCACATTCCAAGTGATATTCGGCATGCTAATTACATTGCCGGTTGCGAAATTGCATTATCTCTTATAGTTTCCGAGATATGGACCATCAATAATTTACACCTTAGGCTCTGCTTCTAACTTGGGCCCAAATTGTAAAATGGTCTTGTCTATTGGCGATTTCGTTCCAATTCACATTCCAAGTAATATTCGGCAGGCTAATTACATTGCCGGTTGCCAAATTGAATTATCTCTTATAGTTTCCGAGATATGGACTATCGATAATTTACACCTTAGGCTCTGCTTCTAACTTGGGCCCAAATTGTAAAATGGTCTTATCTATTGGCGATTTCGTTCCAATTCACATTCCAAGTAGTATTCGGCATGCTAATTACATTGCCGGTTGCCAAATTGCATTATCTCTTATAGTTTCCGAGATATGGACTATCGATAATTTACACCTTAGGCTCTGCTTCTAACTTGGGCCCAAATTGTAAAATGGTCTTATCTATTGGCGATTTCGTTCCAATTCACATTCCAAGTAATATTCGGCATGCTAATTACATTGCCAGTTGCCAAATTGCATTATCTCTTATAGTTTCCGAGATATGGACTATCGATAATTTACACCTTAGGCTCTGCTTCTAATTTGGGCCCAAATTGTAAAATGGTCTTATCTATTGGCGATTTCGTTCCAATTCACATTCCAAGTAATATTCGGCATGCTAATTACATTGCCGGTTGCCAAATTGCATTATCTCTTATAGTTTCCGAGATATGGACTATCGATAATTTACACCTTAGGCTCTGCTTCTAACTTGGGCCCAAATTGTAAAATGGTCTTATCTATTGGCGATTTCGTTCCAAATCACATTCCAAGTAATATTCGGCATGCTAATTACATTGCCGGTTGCCAAATTGCATTATCTCTTATAGTTTCCGAGATATGGACTATCGATAATTTACACCTTAGGCTCTGCTTCTAATTTGGGCCCAAATTGTAAAATGGTCTTATCTATTGGCGATTTCGTTCCAATTCACATTCCAAGTAATATTCGGCATGCTAATTACATTGCCGGTTGCCAAATTGCATTATCTCTTATAGTTTCCGAGATATGGACTATCGATAATTTACACCTTAGGCTCTGCTTCTAACTTGGGCCCAAATTGTAAAATGGTCTTATCTATTGGCGATTTCGTTCCAATTCACATTCCATGTAATATTCGGCATGCTAATTACATTGCCGGTTGCCAAATTGCATTATCTCTTATAGTTTCCCAGATATGGACTATTGATAATTTACACCTTAGGCTCTGCTTCTAACTTGGGCCCAAATTGTAAAATGGTCTTATCTATTGGCGATTTCGTTCCAATTCACATTCCAAGTAATATTCGGCATGCTAATTACATTGCCGGTTGCCAAATTGCATTATCTCTTATAGTTTCCCAGATATGGACTATCGATAATTTACACCTTAGGCTCTGCTTCTAACTTGGGCCCATATTGTAAAATGGTCTTATCTATTGGCGATTTCGTTCCAATTCACATTCCAAGTAATATTCGGCATGCTAATTACATTGCCGGTTGCCAAATTGCATTATCTCTTATAGTTTCCGAGATATGGACTGTCGATAATTTACACCTTAGGCTCTGCTTCTAACTGGGGCCCAAATTGTAAAATGGTCTTATCTATTGGCGATTTCATTCCAATTCACATTCCAAGTAATATTCGGCATGCTAATTACATTGCCGGTTGCCAAATTGCATTATCTCTTATAGTTTCCGAGATATGGACTGTCGATAATTTACACCTTAGGCTCTGCTTCTAACTTGGGCCCAAATTGTAAAATGGTCCTATCTATTGGCGATTTCGTTCCAATTCACATTCCAAGTAATATTCGGCATGCTAATTACATTGCCGGTTGCCAAATTGCATTATCTCTTATAGTTTCCGAGATATGGACTATCAATAATTTACACCTTAGGCTCTGCTTCTAACTTGGGCCCAAATTGTAAAATGGCCTTATCTATTGGCAATTTCGTTCCAATTCACATTCCAAGTAATATTCGGCATGCTAATTACATTGCCGGTTGCCAAATTGCATTATCTCTTATAGTTTCCGAGATATGGACTGTCGATAATTTACACCTTAGGCTCTGCTTCTAACTTGGGCCCAAATTGTAAAATGGTTTTATCTATTGGCGATTTCATTCCAATTCACATTCCAAGTAATATTCCGCATGCTAATTACATTGCCGGTTGCCAAATTGCATTATCTCTTATAGTTTCCGAGATATGGACTGTCGATAATTTACACCTTAGGCTCTGCTTCTAACTTGGGCCCAAATTGTAAAATGGTCTTATCTATTGGCGATTTCGTTCCAATTCACTTTCCAAGTAATATTCGGCATGCTAATTACATTGCCGGTTGCCAAATTGCATTATCTCTTATAGTTTCCGAGATATGGACTACCGATAATTTACACCTTAGGCTCTGCTTCTAACTTGGGCCCAAATTGTAAAATGGTCTTATCTATTGGCGATTTCGTTCCAATTCACATTCCAAGTAATATTCGGCATGCTAATTACATTGCCGGTTGCCAAATTGCATTATCTCTTATAGTTTCCGAGATATGGACTATCGATAATTTACACCTTAGGCTCTGCTTCTAACTTGGGCCCAAATTGTAAAATGGCCTTATCTATTGGCGATTTCGTTCCAATTCACATTCCAAGTAATATTCGGCATGCTGATTACATTGCCGGTTGCCAAATTGCATTATCTCTTATAGTTTCCGAGATATGGACTATCGATAATTTACACCTTAGGCTCTGCTTCTAACTTGTGCCCAAATTGTAAAATGGTCTTATCTATTGGCGATTTCGTCCCAATTCACATTCCAAGTGATATTCGGCATGCTAATTACATTGCCGGTTGCGAAATTGCATTATCTCTTATAGTTTCCGAGATATGGACTATCGATAATTTACACCTTAGGCTCTGCTTCTAACTTGGGCCCAAATTGTAAAATGGTCTTATCTATTGGCGATTTCGTTCCAATTCACATTCCAAGTAATATCCGGCATGCTAATTACATTGCCGGTTGCCAAGTTGAATTATCTCTTATAGTTTCCGAGATATGGACTATCGATAATTTACACCTTAGGCTCTGCTTCTAACTTGGGCCCAAATTGTAAAATGGTCTTATCTATTGGCGATTTCGTTCCAATTCACAATCCAAGTAATATTCGGCATGCTAATTACATTGCCGGTTGCCAAATTGCATTATCTCTTATAGTTTCCGAGATATGGACTATCGATAATTTACACCTTAGGCTCTGCTTCTAACTTGGGCCCAAATTGTAAAATGGTCTTATCTATTGCCGATTTCGTTCCAATCCACATTCCAAGTAATATTCGGCATGCTAATTACATTGCCGGTTGCCAAATTGCATTATCTCTTATAGTTTCCGAGATATGGACTGTCGATAATTTACACCTTAGGCTCTGCTTCTAACTTGGGCCCAAATTGTAAAATGGTCTTATCTATTGGCGATTTCATTCCAATACACATTCCAAGTAATATTCGGCATGCTAATTACATTGCCGGTTGCGAAATTGCATTATCTCTTATAGTTTCCGAGATATGGACTATCGATAATTTACACCTTAGGCTCTGCTTCTAACTTGGGCCCAAATTGTAAAATGGTCTTATCTATTGGCGATTTCGTTCCAATTCACATTCCAAGTAATATTCGGCATGCTAATTACATTGCCGGTTGCCAAATTGCATTATCTCTTATAGTTTCCGAGATATGGACTATCGATAATTTACACCTTAGGCTCTGCTTCTAACTTGGGCCCAAATTGTAAAATAGTCTTATCTATTGGCGATTTCGTTCCAATTCACATTCCAAGTAATATTCGGCATGCTAATTACATTGCCGGTTGCCAAATTGCATTATCTCTTATAGTTTCCCAGATATGGACTATCGATAATTTACACCTTAGGCTCTGCTTCTAACTTGGGCCCATATTGTAAAATGGTCTTATCTATTGGCGATTTCGTTCCAATTCACATTCCAAGTAATATTCGGCATGCTAATTACATTGCCGGTTGCCAAATTGCATTATCTCTTATAGTTTCCGAGATATGGACTGTCGATAATTTACACCTTAGGCTCTGCTTCTAACTGGGGCCCAAATTGTAAAATGGTCTTATCTATTGGCGATTTCATTCCAATTCACATTCCAAGTAATATTCGGCATGCTAATTACATTGCCGGTTGCCAAATTGCATTATCTCTTATAGTTTCCGAGATATGGACTGTCGATAATTTACACCTTAGGCTCTGCTTCTAACTTGGGCCCAAATTGTAAAATGGTCCTATCTATTGGCGATTTCGTTCCAATTCACATTCCAAGTAATATTCGGCATGCTAATTACATTGCCGGTTGCCAAATTGCATTATCTCTTATAGTTTCCGAGATATGGACTATCAATAATTTACACCTTAGGCTCTGCTTCTAACTTGGGCCCAAATTGTAAAATGGCCTTATCTATTGGCAATTTCGTTCCAATTCACATTCCAAGTAATATTCGGCATGCTAATTACATTGCCGGTTGCCAAATTGCATTATCTCTTATAGTTTCCGAGATATGGACTGTCGATAATTTACACCTTAGGCTCTGCTTCTAACTTGGGCCCAAATTGTAAAATGGTTTTATCTATTGGCGATTTCATTCCAATTCACATTCCAAGTAATATTCCGCATGCTAATTACATTGCCGGTTGCCAAATTGCATTATCTCTTATAGTTTCCGAGATATGGACTGTCGATAATTTACACCTTAGGCTCTGCTTCTAACTTGGGCCCAAATTGTAAAATGGTCTTATCTATTGGCGATTTCGTTCCAATTCACTTTCCAAGTAATATTCGGCATGCTAATTACATTGCCGGTTGCCAAATTGCATTATCTCTTATAGTTTCCGAGATATGGACTACCGATAATTTACACCTTAGGCTCTGCTTCTAACTTGGGCCCAAATTGTAAAATGGTCTTATCTATTGGCGATTTCGTTCCAATTCACATTCCAAGTAATATTCGGCATGCTAATTACATTGCCGGTTGCCAAATTGCATTATCTCTTATAGTTTCCGAGATATGGACTGTCGATAATTTACACCTTAGGCTCTGCTTCTAACTTGGGCCCAAATTGTAAAATGGTCTTATCTATTGGCGATTTCATTCCAATTCACATTCCAAGTAATATTCGGCATGCTAATTACATTGCCGGTTGCCAAATTGCATTATCTCTTATAGTTTCCGAGATATGGACTGTCGATAATTTACACCTTAGGCTCTGCTTCTAACTTGGGCCCAAATTGTAAAATGGTCTTATCTATTGGCGATTTCGTTCCAATTCACATTCCAAGTAATATTCGGCATGCTAATTACATTGCCGGTTGCCAAATTGCATTATCTCTTTTAGTTTCCGAGATATGGACTATCGATAATTTACACCTTAGGCTCTGCTTCTAACTGGGGCCCAAATTGTAAAATGGCCTTATCTATTGGCGATTTCGTTCCAATTCACTGTCCAAGTAATATTCGGCATGCTAATTACATTGCCGGTTGCCAAATTGCATTATCTCTTATAGTTTCCGAGATATGGACTATCGATAATTTACACCTTAGGCTCCGCTTCTAACTTGGGCCCAAATTGTAAAATGGTCTTATCTATTGGCGATTTCGTTCCAATTCACATTCCAAGTAATATTCGGCATGCTAAGTACATTGCCGGTTGCCAAATTGCATTATCTCTTATAGTTTCCGAGATATGGACTATCGATAATTTACACCTTAGGCTCTGCTTCTAACTTGGGCCCAAATTGTAAAATGGTCTTATCTATTGGCGATTTCGTTCCAATTCAGATTCCAAGTAATATTCGGCATGCTAATTACATTGCCGGTGGCCAAGTTGCATTATCTCTTATAGTTTCCGAGATATGGACTATCGATAATTTACACCTTAGGCTCTGCTTCTAACTTGTGCCCAAATTGTAAAATGGTCTTATCTATTGGCGATTTCGTTCCAATTCACATTCCAAGTAATATTTGGCAAGCTAATTACATTGCCGGTTGCCAAATTGCATTATCTCTTATAGTTTCCGAGATATGGACTATCGATCATTTTTAACCTTAGGCTCTGCTTCTAACTTGGGCCCAAACTGTAAAATGGTCTTATCTATTGGCGATTTCGTTCCAATTCACATTCCAAGTAATATTCGTCATGCTAATTACATTGCCGGTTGCCAAATTGCATTATCTCTTATAGTTTCCGAGATATGGACTATCGATAATTTACACCTTAGGCTCTGCTTCTAACTTGGGCCCAAATTGTAAAATGGTCTTATCTATTGGCGATTTCGTTCCAATTCACATTCCAAGTAATATTCGGCATGCTAATTACATTGCCGGTTGCCAAATTGCATGATCTCTTATAGTTTCCGAGATATGGACTATCGATAATTTACACCTTAGGCTCTGCTTCTAACTTGTGCCCAAATTGTAAAATGGTCTTATCTATTGGCGATTTCGTCCCAATTCACATTCCAAGTAATATTCGGCATGCTAATTACATTGCCGGTTGCGAAATTGCATTATCTCTTATAGTTTCCGAGATATGGACTATCGGTAATTTACACCTTAGGCTCTGCTTCTAACTTGGGCCCAAATTGTAAAATGGTCTTATCTATTGGCGATTTCGTTCCAATTCACATTCCAAGTAATATTCGGCATGCTAATTACATTTCCGGTTGCCAAATTGCATTATCTCTTATAGTTTCCGAGATATGGACTATCGATAATTTACACCTTAGGCTCTGCTTCTAACTTGGGCCCAAATTGTAAAATGGTCTTATCTATTGGCGATTTCGTTCCAATTCACATTCCAAGTAATATTCGACATGCTAATTACATTGCCGGTTGCCAAATTGCATTATCTCTTATAGTTTCCGAGATATGGACTATCGATAATTTACACCTTAGGCTCGGCTTCTAACTTGGGCCCAAATTGTAAAATGGCCTTATCTATTGGCGATTTCGTTCCAATTCACATTCCAAGTAATATTCGGCATGCTGATTACATTGCCGGTTGCCAAATTGCATTATCTCTTATAGTTTCCGAGATATGGACTATCGATAATTTACACCTTAGGCTCTGCTTCTAACTTGTGCCCAAATTGTAAAATGGTCTTATCTATTGGCGATTTCGTCCCAATTCACATTCCAAGTGATATTCGGCATGCTAATTACATTGCCGGTTGCGAAATTGCATTATCTCTTATAGTTTCCGAGATATGGACTATCGATAATTTACACCTTAGGCTCTGCTTCTAACTTGGGCCCAAATTGTAAAATGGTCTTATCTATTGGCGATTTCGTTCCAATTCACATTCCAAGTAATATCCGGCATGCTAATTACATTGCCGGTTGCCAAGTTGAATTATCTCTTATAGTTTCCGAGATATGGACTATCGATAATTTACACCTTAGGCTCTGCTTCTAACTTGGGCCCAAATTGTAAAATGGTCTTATCTATTGGCGATTTCGTTCCAATTCACAATCCAAGTAATATTCGGCATGCTAATTACATTGCCGGTTGCCAAATTGCATTATCTCTTATAGTTTCCGAGATATGGACTATCGATAATTTACACCTTAGGCTCTGCTTCTAACTTGGGCCCAAATTGTAAAATGGTCTTATCTATTGCCGATTTCGTTCCAATCCACATTCCAAGTAATATTCGGCATGCTAATTACATTGCCGGTTGCCAAATTGCATTATCTCTTATAGTTTCCGAGATATGGACTGTCGATAATTTACACCTTAGGCTCTGCTTCTAACTTGGGCCCAAATTGTAAAATGGTCTTATCTATTGGCGATTTCATTCCAATACACATTCCAAGTAATATTCGGCATGCTAATTACATTGCCGGTTGCGAAATTGCATTATCTCTTATAGTTTCCGAGATATGGACTATCGATAATTTACACCTTAGGCTCTGCTTCTAACTTGGGCCCAAATTGTAAAATGGTCTTATCTATTGGCGATTTCGTTCCAATTCACATTCCAAGTAATATTCGGCATGCTAATTACATTGCCGGTTGCCAAATTGCATTATCTCTTATAGTTTCCGAGATATGGACTATCGATAATTTACACCTTAGGCTCTGCTTCTAACTTGGGCCCAAATTGTAAAATAGTCTTATCTATTGGCGATTTCGTTCCAATTCACATTCCAAGTAATATTCGGCATTCTAATTACATTGCCGGTTGCCAAATTGCATTATCTCTTATAGTTTCCGAGATATGGACTATCGGTAATTTACACCTTAGGCTCTGCTTCTAACTTGGGCCCAAATTGTAAAATCGTCTTATCTATTGGCGATTTCGTTCCAATTCACATTCCAAGTAATATTCGGCATGCTAATTACATTCCCGGTTGCCAAATTGCATTATCTCTTATAGTTTCCGAGATATGGACTATCGATAATTTACACCTTAGGCTCTGCTTCTAACTTGGGCCCAAATTGTAAAATGGTCTTGTCTATTGGCGATTTCGTTCCAATTCACATTCCAAGTAATATTCGGCAGGCTAATTACATTGCCGGTTGCCAAATTGAATTATCTCTTATAGTTTCCGAGATATGGACTATCGATAATTTACACCTTAGGCTCTGCTTCTAACTTGGGCCCAAATTGTAAAATGGTCTTATCTATTGGCGATTTCGTTCCAATTCACATTCCATGTAATATTCGGCATGCTAATTACATTGCCGGTTGCCAAATTGCATTATCTCTTATAGTTTCCCAGATATGGACTATTGATAATTTACACCTTAGGCTCTGCTTCTAACTTGGGCCCAAATTGTAAAATGGTCTTATCTATTGGCGATTTCGTTCCAATTCACATTCCAAGTAATATTCGGCATGCTAATTACATTGCCGGTTGCCAAATTGCATTATCTCTTATAGTTTCCCAGATATGGACTATCGATAATTTACACCTTAGGCTCTGCTTCTAACTTGGGCCCATATTGTAAAATGGTCTTATCTATTGGCGATTTCGTTCCAATTCACATTCCAAGTAATATTCGGCATGCTAATTACATTGCCGGTTGCCAAATTGCATTATCTCTTATAGTTTCCGAGATATGGACTGTCGATAATTTACACCTTAGGCTCTGCTTCTAACTGGGGCCCAAATTGTAAAATGGTCTTATCTATTGGCGATTTCATTCCAATTCACATTCCAAGTAATATTCGGCATGCTAATTACATTGCCGGTTGCCAAATTGCATTATCTCTTATAGTTTCCGAGATATGGACTGTCGATAATTTACACCTTAGGCTCTGCTTCTAACTTGGGCCCAAATTGTAAAATGGTCCTATCTATTGGCGATTTCGTTCCAATTCACATTCCAAGTAATATTCGGCATGCTAATTACATTGCCGGTTGCCAAATTGCATTATCTCTTATAGTTTCCGAGATATGGACTATCAATAATTTACACCTTAGGCTCTGCTTCTAACTTGGGCCCAAATTGTAAAATGGCCTTATCTATTGGCAATTTCGTTCCAATTCACATTCCAAGTAATATTCGGCATGCTAATTACATTGCCGGTTGCCAAATTGCATTATCTCTTATAGTTTCCGAGATATGGACTGTCGATAATTTACACCTTAGGCTCTGCTTCTAACTTGGGCCCAAATTGTAAAATGGTTTTATCTATTGGCGATTTCATTCCAATTCACATTCCAAGTAATATTCCGCATGCTAATTACATTGCCGGTTGCCAAATTGCATTATCTCTTATAGTTTCCGAGATATGGACTGTCGATAATTTACACCTTAGGCTCTGCTTCTAACTTGGGCCCAAATTGTAAAATGGTCTTATCTATTGGCGATTTCGTTCCAATTCACTTTCCAAGTAATATTCGGCATGCTAATTACATTGCCGGTTGCCAAATTGCATTATCTCTTATAGTTTCCGAGATATGGACTACCGATAATTTACACCTTAGGCTCTGCTTCTAACTTGGGCCCAAATTGTAAAATGGTCTTATCTATTGGCGATTTCGTTCCAATTCACATTCCAAGTAATATTCGGCATGCTAATTACATTGCCGGTTGCCAAATTGCATTATCTCTTATAGTTTCCGAGATATGGACTGTCGATAATTTACACCTTAGGCTCTGCTTCTAACTTGGGCCCAAATTGTAAAATGGTCTTATCTATTGGCGATTTCATTCCAATTCACATTCCAAGTAATATTCGGCATGCTAATTACATTGCCGGTTGCCAAATTGCATTATCTCTTATAGTTTCCGAGATATGGACTGTCGATAATTTACACCTTAGGCTCTGCTTCTAACTTGGGCCCAAATTGTAAAATGGTCTTATCTATTGGCGATTTCGTTCCAATTCACATTCCAAGTAATATTCGGCATGCTAATTACATTGCCGGTTGCCAAATTGCATTATCTCTTTTAGTTTCCGAGATATGGACTATCGATAATTTACACCTTAGGCTCTGCTTCTAACTGGGGCCCAAATTGTAAAATGGCCTTATCTATTGGCGATTTCGTTCCAATTCACTGTCCAAGTAATATTCGGCATGCTAATTACATTGCCGGTTGCCAAATTGCATTATCTCTTATAGTTTCCGAGATATGGACTATCGATAATTTACACCTTAGGCTCCGCTTCTAACTTGGGCCCAAATTGTAAAATGGTCTTATCTATTGGCGATTTCGTTCCAATTCACATTCCAAGTAATATTCGGCATGCTAAGTACATTGCCGGTTGCCAAATTGCATTATCTCTTATAGTTTCCGAGATATGGACTATCGATAATTTACACCTTAGGCTCTGCTTCTAACTTGGGCCCAAATTGTAAAATGGTCTTATCTATTGGCGATTTCGTTCCAATTCAGATTCCAAGTAATATTCGGCATGCTAATTACATTGCCGGTGGCCAAGTTGCATTATCTCTTATAGTTTCCGAGATATGGACTATCGATAATTTACACCTTAGGCTCTGCTTCTAACTTGTGCCCAAATTGTAAAATGGTCTTATCTATTGGCGATTTCGTTCCAATTCACATTCCAAGTAATATTTGGCAAGCTAATTACATTGCCGGTTGCCAAATTGCATTATCTCTTATAGTTTCCGAGATATGGACTATCGATCATTTTTAACCTTAGGCTCTGCTTCTAAGTTGGGCCCAAACTGTAAAATGGTCTTATCTATTGGCGATTTCGTTCCAATTCACATTCCAAGTAATATTCGTCATGCTAATTACATTGCCGGTTGCCAAATTGCATTATCTCTTATAGTTTCCGAGATATGGACTATCGATAATTTACACCTTAGGCTCTGCTTCTAACTTGGGCCCAAATTGTAAAATGGTCTTATCTATTGGCGATTTCGTTCCAATTCACATTCCAAGTAATATTCGGCATGCTAATTACATTGCCGGTTGCCAAATTGCATGATCTCTTATAGTTTCCGAGATATGGACTATCGATAATTTACACCTTAGGCTCTGCTTCTAACTTGTGCCCAAATTGTAAAATGGTCTTATCTATTGGCGATTTCGTCCCAATTCACATTCCAAGTAATATTCGGCATGCTAATTACATTGCCGGTTGCGAAATTGCATTATCTCTTATAGTTTCCGAGATATGGACTATCGGTAATTTACACCTTAGGCTCTGCTTCTAACTTGGGCCCAAATTGTAAAATGGTCTTATCTATTGGCGATTTCGTTCCAATTCACATTCCAAGTAATATTCGGCATGCTAATTACATTTCCGGTTGCCAAATTGCATTATCTCTTATAGTTTCCGAGATATGGACTATCGATAATTTACACCTTAGGCTCTGCTTCTAACTTGGGCCCAAATTGTAAAATGGTCTTATCTATTGGCGATTTCGTTCCAATTCACATTCCAAGTAATATTCGACATGCTAATTACATTGCCGGTTGCCAAATTGCATTATCTCTTATAGTTTCCGAGATATGGACTATCGATAATTTACACCTTAGGCTCTGCTTCTAACTTGGGCCCAAATTGTAAAATGGCCTTATCTATTGGCGATTTCGTTCCAATTCACATTCCAAGTAATATTCGGCATGCTGATTACATTGCCGGTTGCCAAATTGCATTATCTCTTATAGTTTCCGAGATATGGACTATCGATAATTTACACCTTAGGCTCTGCTTCTAACTTGTGCCCAAATTGTAAAATGGTCTTATCTATTGGCGATTTCGTCCCAATTCACATTCCAAGTGATATTCGGCATGCTAATTACATTGCCGGTTGCGAAATTGCATTATCTCTTATAGTTTCCGAGATATGGACTATCGATAATTTACATCTTAGGCTCTGCTTCTAACTTGGGCCCAAATTGTAAAATGGTCTTATCTATTGGCGATTTCGTTCCAATTCACATTCCAAGTAATATCCGGCATGCTAATTACATTGCCGGTTGCCAAGTTGAATTATCTCTTATAGTTTCCGAGATATGGACTATCGATAATTTACACCTTAGGCTCTGCTTCTAACTTGGGCCCAAATTGTAAAATGGTCTTATCTATTGGCGATTTCGTTCCAATTCACAATCCAAGTAATATTCGGCATGCTAATTACATTGCCGGTTGCCAAATTGCATTATCTCTTATAGTTTCCGAGATATGGACTATCGATAATTTACACCTTAGGCTCTGCTTCTAACTTGGGCCCAAATTGTAAAATGGTCTTATCTATTGCCGATTTCGTTCCAATCCACATTCCAAGTAATATTCGGCATGCTAATTACATTGCCGGTTGCCAAATTGCATTATCTTTTATAGTTTCCGAGATATGGACTGTCGATAATTTACACCTTAGGCTCTGCTTCTAACTTGGGCCCAAATTGTAAAATGGTCTTATCTATTGGCGATTTCATTCCAATACACATTCCAAGTAATATTCGGCATGCTAATTACATTGCCGGTTGCGAAATTGCATTATCTCTTATAGTTTCCGAGATATGGACTATCGATAATTTACACCTTAGGCTCTGCTTCTAACTTGGGCCCAAATTGTAAAATGGTCTTATCTATTGGCGATTTCGTTCCAATTCACATTCCAAGTAATATTCGGCATGCTAATTACATTGCCGGTTGCCAAATTGCATTATCTCTTATAGTTTCCGAGATATGGACTATCGATAATTTACACCTTAGGCTCTGCTTCTAACTTGGGCCCAAATTGTAAAATAGTCTTATCTATTGGCGATTTCGTTCCAATTCACATTCCAAGTAATATTCGGCATTCTAATTACATTGCCGGTTGCCA
Organism: Rhynchophorus ferrugineus; assembly: GCF_030347505.1. Classification (NCBI taxonomy): domain Eukaryota; kingdom Metazoa; phylum Arthropoda; class Insecta; order Coleoptera; family Curculionidae; genus Rhynchophorus; species Rhynchophorus ferrugineus. Next base: position 51,396 of record NW_027472862.1, read on the forward strand.
AATTGCATTATCTCTTATAGTTTCCGAGATATGGACTATCGGTAATTTACACCTTAGGCTCTGCTTCTAACTTGGGCCCAAATTGTAAAATCGTCTTATCTATTGGCGATTTCGTTCCAATTCACATTCCAAGTAATATTCGGCATGCTAATTACATTCCCGGTTGCCAAATTGCATTATCTCTTATAGTTTCCGAGATATGGACTATCGATAATTTACACCTTAGGCTCTGCTTCTAACTTGGGCCCAAATTGTAAAATGGTCTTGTCTATTGGCGATTTCGTTCCAATTCACATTCCAAGTAATTTTCGGCAGGCTAATTACATTGCCGGTTGCCAAATTGAATTATCTCTTATAGTTTCCGAGATATGGACTATCGATAATTTACACCTTAGGCTCTGCTTCTAACTTGGGCCCAAATTGTAAAATGGTCTTATCTATTGGCGATTTCGTTCCAATTCACATTCCAAGTAGTATTCGGCATGCTAATTACATTGCCGGTTGCCAAATTGCATTATCTCTTATAGTTTCCGAGATATGGACTATCGATAATTTACACCTTAGGCTCTGCTTCTAACTTGGGCCCAAATTGTAAAATGGTCTTATCTATTGGCGATTTCGTTCCAATTCACATTCCAAGTAATATTCGGCATGCTAATTACATTGCCAGTTGCCAAATTGCATTATCTCTTATAGTTTCCGAGATATGGACTATCGATAATTTACACCTTAGGCTCTGCTTCTAATTTGGGCCCAAATTGTAAAATGGTCTTATCTATTGGCGATTTCGTTCCAATTCACATTCCAAGTAATATTCGGCATGCTAATTACATTGCCGGTTGCCAAATTGCATTATCTCTTATAGTTTCCGAGATATGGACTATCGATAATTTACACCTTAGGCTCTGCTTCTAACTTGGGCCCAAATTGTAAAATGGTCTTATCTATTGGCGATTTCGTTCCAAATCACATTCCAAGTAATATTCGGCATGCTAATTACATTGCCGGTTGCCAAATTGCATTATCTCTTATAGTTTCCGAGATATGGACTATCGATAATTTACACCTTAGGCTCTGCTTCTAACTTGGGCCCAAATTGTAAAATGGTCTTATCTATTGGCGATTTCGTTCCAATTCACATTCCATGTAATATTCGGCATGCTAATTACATTGCCGGTTGCCAAATTGCATTATCTCTTATAGTTTCCGAGATATGGACTATCAATAATTTACACCTTAGGCTCTGCTTCTAACTTGGGCCCAAATTGTAAAATGGCCTTATCTATTGGCAATTTCGTTCCAATTCACATTCCAAGTAATATTCGGCATGCTAATTACATTGCCGGTTGCCAAATTGCATTATCTCTTATAGTTTCCGAGATATGGACTGTCGATAATTTACACCTTAGGCTCTGCTTCTAACTTGGGCCCAAATTGTAAAATGGTTTTATCTATTGGCGATTTCATTCCAATTCACATTCCAAGTAATATTCCGCATGCTAATTACATTGCCGGTTGCCAAATTGCATTATCTCTTATAGTTTCCGAGATATGGACTGTCGATAATTTACACCTTAGGCTCTGCTTCTAACTTGGGCCCAAATTGTAAAATGGTCTTATCTATTGGCGATTTCGTTCCAATTCACTTTCCAAGTAATATTCGGCATGCTAATTACATTGCCGGTTGCCAAATTGCATTATCTCTTATAGTTTCCGAGATATGGACTACCGATAATTTACACCTTAGGCTCTGCTTCTAACTTGGGCCCAAATTGTAAAATGGTCTTATCTATTGGCGATTTCGTTCCAATTCACATTCCAAGTAATATTCGGCATGCTAATTACATTGCCGGTTGCCAAATTGCATTATCTCTTATAGTTTCCGAGATATGGACTGTCGATAATTTACACCTTAGGCTCTGCTTCTAACTTGGGCCCAAATTGTAAAATGGTCTTATCTATTGGCGATTTCATTCCAATTCACATTCCAAGTAATATTCGGCATGCTAATTACATTGCCGGTTGCCAAATTGCATTATCTCTTATAGTTTCCGAGATATGGACTGTCGATAATTTACACCTTAGGCTCTGCTTCTAACTTGGGCCCAAATTGTAAAATGGTCTTATCTATTGGCGATTTCGTTCCAATTCACATTCCAAGTAATATTCGGCATGCTAATTACATTGCCGGTTGCCAAATTGCATTATCTCTTTTAGTTTCCGAGATATGGACTATCGATAATTTACACCTTAGGCTCTGCTTCTAACTGGGGCCCAAATTGTAAAATGGCCTTATCTATTGGCGATTTCGTTCCAATTCACTGTCCAAGTAATATTCGGCATGCTAATTACATTGCCGGTTGCCAAATTGCATTATCTCTTATAGTTTCCGAGATATGGACTATCGATAATTTACACCTTAGGCTCCGCTTCTAACTTGGGCCCAAATTGTAAAATGGTCTTATCTATTGGCGATTTCGTTCCAATTCACATTCCAAGTAATATTCGGCATGCTAAGTACATTGCCGGTTGCCAAATTGCATTATCTCTTATAGTTTCCGAGATATGGACTATCGATAATTTACACCTTAGGCTCTGCTTCTAACTTGGGCCCAAATTGTAAAATGGTCTTATCTATTGGCGATTTCGTTCCAATTCAGATTCCAAGTAATATTCGGCATGCTAATTACATTGCCGGTGGCCAAGTTGCATTATCTCTTATAGTTTCCGAGATATGGACTATCGATAATTTACACCTTAGGCTCTGCTTCTAACTTGTGCCCAAATTGTAAAATGGTCTTATCTATTGGCGATTTCGTTCCAATTCACATTCCAAGTAATATTTGGCAAGCTAATTACATTGCCGGTTGCCAAATTGCATTATCTCTTATAGTTTCCGAGATATGGACTATCGATCATTTTTAACCTTAGGCTCTGCTTCTAACTTGGGCCCAAACTGTAAAATGGTCTTATCTATTGGCGATTTCGTTCCAATTCACATTCCAAGTAATATTCGTCATGCTAATTACATTGCCGGTTGCCAAATTGCATTATCTCTTATAGTTTCCGAGATATGGACTATCGATAATTTACACCTTAGGCTCTGCTTCTAACTTGGGCCCAAATTGTAAAATGGTCTTATCTATTGGCGATTTCGTTCCAATTCACATTCCAAGTAATATTCGGCATGCTAATTACATTGCCGGTTGCCAAATTGCATGATCTCTTATAGTTTCCGAGATATGGACTATCGATAATTTACACCTTAGGCTCTGCTTCTAACTTGTGCCCAAATTGTAAAATGGTCTTATCTATTGGCGATTTCGTCCCAATTCACATTCCAAGTAATATTCGGCATGCTAATTACATTGCCGGTTGCGAAATTGCATTATCTCTTATAGTTTCCGAGATATGGACTATCGGTAATTTACACCTTAGGCTCTGCTTCTAACTTGGGCCCAAATTGTAAAATGGTCTTATCTATTGGCGATTTCGTTCCAATTCACATTCCAAGTAATATTCGGCATGCTAATTACATTTCCGGTTGCCAAATTGCATTATCTCTTATAGTTTCCGAGATATGGACTATCGATAATTTACACCTTAGGCTCTGCTTCTAACTTGGGCCCAAATTGTAAAATGGTCTTATCTATTGGCGATTTCGTTCCAATTCACATTCCAAGTAATATTCGACATGCTAATTACATTGCCGGTTGCCAAATTGCATTATCTCTTATAGTTTCCGAGATATGGACTATCGATAATTTACACCTTAGGCTCTGCTTCTAACTTGGGCCCAAATTGTAAAATGGCCTTATCTATTGGCGATTTCGTTCCAATTCACATTCCAAGTAATATTCGGCATGCTGATTACATTGCCGGTTGCAAAATTGCATTATCTCTTATAGTTTCCGAGATATGGACTATCGATAATTTACACCTTAGGCTCTGCTTCTAACTTGTGCCCAAATTGTAAAATGGTCTTATCTATTGGCGATTTCGTCCCAATTCACATTCCAAGTGATATTCGGCATGCTAATTACATTGCCGGTTGCGAAATTGCATTATCTCTTATAGTTTCCGAGATATGGACTATCGATAATTTACACCTTAGGCTCTGCTTCTAACTTGGGCCCAAATTGTAAAATGGTCTTATCTATTGGCGATTTCGTTCCAATTCACATTCCAAGTAATATCCGGCATGCTAATTACATTGCCGGTTGCCAAGTTGAATTATCTCTTATAGTTTCCGAGATATGGACTATCGATAATTTACACCTTAGGCTCTGCTTCTAACTTGGGCCCAAATTGTAAAATGGTCTTATCTATTGGCGATTTCGTTCCAATTCACAATCCAAGTAATATTCGGCATGCTAATTACATTGCCGGTTGCCAAATTGCATTATCTCTTATAGTTTCCGAGATATGGACTATCGATAATTTACACCTTAGGCTCTGCTTCTAACTTGGGCCCAAATTGTAAAATGGTCTTATCTATTGCCGATTTCGTTCCAATCCACATTCCAAGTAATATTCGGCATGCTAATTACATTGCCGGTTGCCAAATTGCATTATCTCTTATAGTTTCCGAGATATGGACTGTCGATAATTTACACCTTAGGCTCTGCTTCTAACTTGGGCCCAAATTGTAAAATGGTCTTATCTATTGGCGATTTCATTCCAATACACATTCCAAGTAATATTCGGCATGCTAATTACATTGCCGGTTGCGAAATTGCATTATCTCTTATAGTTTCCGAGATATGGACTATCGATAATTTACACCTTAGGCTCTGCTTCTAACTTGGGCCCAAATTGTAAAATGGTCTTATCTATTGGCGATTTCGTTCCAATTCACATTCCAAGTAATATTCGGCATGCTAATTACATTGCCGGTTGCCAAATTGCATTATCTCTTATAGTTTCCGAGATATGGACTATCGATAATTTACACCTTAGGCTCTGCTTCTAACTTGGGCCCAAATTGTAAAATAGTCTTATCTATTGGCGATTTCGTTCCAATTCACATTCCAAGTAATATTCGGCATTCTAATTACATTGCCGGTTGCCAAATTGCATTATCTCTTATAGTTTCCGAGATATGGACTATCGGTAATTTACACCTTAGGCTCTGCTTCTAACTTGGGCCCAAATTGTAAAATCGTCTTATCTATTGGCGATTTCGTTCCAATTCACATTCCAAGTAATATTCGGCATGCTAATTACATTCCCGGTTGCCAAATTGCATTATCTCTTATAGTTTCCGAGATATGGACTGTCGATAATTTACACCTTAGGCTCTGCTTCTAACTTGGGCCCAAATTGTAAAATGGTCTTATCTATTGGCGATTTCGTTCCAATTCACATTCCAAGTAATATTCGGCATGCTAATTACATTGCCGGTTGCCAAATTGCATTATCTCTTATAGTTTCCGAGATATGGACTGTCGATAATTTACACCTTAGGCTCTGCTTCTAACTTGGGCCCAAATTGTAAAATGGTCTTATCTATTGGCGATTTCATTCCAATTCACATTCCAAGTAATATTCGGCATGCTAATTACATTGCCGGTTGCCAAATTGCATTATCTCTTATAGTTTCCGAGATATGGACTGTCGATAATTTACACCTTAGGCTCTGCTTCTAACTTGGGCCCAAATTGTAAAATGGTCTTATCTATTGGCGATTTCGTTCCAATTCACATTCCAAGTAATATTCGGCATGCTAATTACATTGCCGGTTGCCAAATTGCATTATCTCTTTTAGTTTCCGAGATATGGACTATCGATAATTTACACCTTAGGCTCTGCTTCTAACTGGGGCCCAAATTGTAAAATGGCCTTATCTATTGGCGATTTCGTTCCAATTCACTGTCCAAGTAATATTCGGCATGCTAATTACATTGCCGGTTGCCAAATTGCATTATCTCTTATAGTTTCCGAGATATGGACTATCGATAATTTACACCTTAGGCTCCGCTTCTAACTTGGGCCCAAATTGTAAAATGGTCTTATCTATTGGCGATTTCGTTCCAATTCACATTCCAAGTAATATTCGGCATGCTAAGTACATTGCCGGTTGCCAAATTGCATTATCTCTTATAGTTTCCGAGATATGGACTATCGATAATTTACACCTTAGGCTCTGCTTCTAACTTGGGCCCAAATTGTAAAATGGTCTTATCTATTGGCGATTTCGTTCCAATTCAGATTCCAAGTAATATTCGGCATGCTAATTACATTGCCGGTGGCCAAGTTGCATTATCTCTTATAGTTTCCGAGATATGGACTATCGATAATTTACACCTTAGGCTCTGCTTCTAACTTGTGCCCAAATTGTAAAATGGTCTTATCTATTGGCGATTTCGTTCCAATTCACATTCCAAGTAATATTTGGCAAGCTAATTACATTGCCGGTTGCCAAATTGCATTATCTCTTATAGTTTCCGAGATATGGACTATCGATCATTTTTAACCTTAGGCTCTGCTTCTAACTTGGGCCCAAACTGTAAAATGGTCTTATCTATTGGCGATTTCGTTCCAATTCACATTCCAAGTAATATTCGTCATGCTAATTACATTGCCGGTTGCCAAATTGCATTATCTCTTATAGTTTCCGAGATATGGACTATCGATAATTTACACCTTAGGCTCTGCTTCTAACTTGGGCCCAAATTGTAAAATGGTCTTATCTATTGGCGATTTCGTTCCAATTCACATTCCAAGTAATATTCGGCATGCTAATTACATTGCCGGTTGCCAAATTGCATAATCTCTTATAGTTTCCGAGATATGGACTATCGATAATTTACACCTTAGGCTCTGCTTCTAACTTGTGCCCAAATTGTAAAATGGTCTTATCTATTGGCGATTTCGTCCCAATTCACATTCCAAGTAATATTCGGCATGCTAATTACATTGCCGGTTGCGAAATTGCATTATCTCTTATAGTTTCCGAGATATGGACTATCGGTAATTTACACCTTAGGCTCTGCTTCTAACTTGGGCCCAAATTGTAAAATGGTCTTATCTATTGGCGATTTCGTTCCAATTCACATTCCAAGTAATATTCGGCATGCTAATTACATTTCCGGTTGCCAAATTGCATTATCTCTTATAGTTTCCGAGATATGGACTATCGATAATTTACACCTTAGGCTCTGCTTCTAACTTGGGCCCAAATTGTAAAATGGTCTTATCTATTGGCGATTTCGTTCCAATTCACATTCCAAGTAATATTCGACATGCTAATTACATTGCCGGTTGCCAAATTGCATTATCTCTTATAGTTTCCGAGATATGGACTATCGATAATTTACACCTTAGGCTCTGCTTCTAACTTGGGCCCAAATTGTAAAATGGCCTTATCTATTGGCGATTTCGTTCCAATTCACATTCCAAGTAATATTCGGCATGCTGATTACATTGCCGGTTGCCAAATTGCATTATCTCTTATAGTTTCCGAGATATGGACTATCGATAATTTACACCTTAGGCTCTGCTTCTAACTTGTGCCCAAATTGTAAAATGGTCTTATCTATTGGCGATTTCGTCCCAATTCACATTCCAAGTGATATTCGGCATGCTAATTACATTGCCGGTTGCGAAATTGCATTATCTCTTATAGTTTCCGAGATATGGACTATCGATAATTTACATCTTAGGCTCTGCTTCTAACTTGGGCCCAAATTGTAAAATGGTCTTATCTATTGGCGATTTCGTTCCAATTCACATTCCAAGTAATATCCGGCATGCTAATTACATTGCCGGTTGCCAAGTTGAATTATCTCTTATAGTTTCCGAGATATGGACTATCGATAATTTACACCTTAGGCTCTGCTTCTAACTTGGGCCCAAATTGTAAAATGGTCTTATCTATTGGCGATTTCGTTCCAATTCACAATCCAAGTAATATTCGGCATGCTAATTACATTGCCGGTTGCCAAATTGCATTATCTCTTATAGTTTCCGAGATATGGACTATCGATAATTTACACCTTAGGCTCTGCTTCTAACTTGGGCCCAAATTGTAAAATGGTCTTATCTATTGCCGATTTCGTTCCAATCCACATTCCAAGTAATATTCGGCATGCTAATTACATTGCCGGTTGCCAAATTGCATTATCTCTTATAGTTTCCGAGATATGGACTGTCGATAATTTACACCTTAGGCTCTGCTTCTAACTTGGGCCCAAATTGTAAAATGGTCTTATCTATTGGCGATTTCATTCCAATACACATTCCAAGTAATATTCGGCATGCTAATTACATTGCCGGTTGCGAAATTGCATTATCTCTTATAGTTTCCGAGATATGGACTATCGATAATTTACACCTTAGGCTCTGCTTCTAACTTGGGCCCAAATTGTAAAATGGTCTTATCTATTGGCGATTTCGTTCCAATTCACATTCCAAGTAATATTCGGCATGCTAATTACATTGCCGGTTGCCAAATTGCATTATCTCTTATAGTTTCCGAGATATGGACTATCGATAATTTACACCTTAGGCTCTGCTTCTAACTTGGGCCCAAATTGTAAAATAGTCTTATCTATTGGCGATTTCGTTCCAATTCACATTCCAAGTAATATTCGGCATTCTAATTACATTGCCGGTTGCCAAATTGCATTATCTCTTATAGTTTCCGAGATATGGACTATCGGTAATTTACACCTTAGGCTCTGCTTCTAACTTGGGCCCAAATTGTAAAATCGTCTTATCTATTGGCGATTTCGTTCCAATTCACATTCCAAGTAATATTCGGCATGCTAATTACATTCCCGGTTGCCAAATTGCATTATCTCTTATAGTTTCCGAGATATGGACTATCGATAATTTACACCTTAGGCTCTGCTTCTAACTTGGGCCCAAATTGTAAAATGGTCTTGTCTATTGGCGATTTCGTTCCAATTCACATTCCAAGTAATTTTCGGCAGGCTAATTACATTGCCGGTTGCCAAATTGAATTATCTCTTATAGTTTCCGAGATATGGACTATCGATAATTTACACCTTAGGCTCTGCTTCTAACTTGGGCCCAAATTGTAAAATGGTCTTATCTATTGGCGATTTCGTTCCAATTCACATTCCAAGTAGTATTCGGCATGCTAATTACATTGCCGGTTGCCAAATTGCATTATCTCTTATAGTTTCCGAGATATGGACTATCGATAATTTACACCTTAGGCTCTGCTTCTAACTTGGGCCCAAATTGTAAAATGGTCTTATCTATTGGCGATTTCGTTCCAATTCACATTCCAAGTAATATTCGGCATGCTAATTACATTGCCAGTTGCCAAATTGCATTATCTCTTATAGTTTCCGAGATATGGACTATCGATAATTTACACCTTAGGCTCTGCTTCTAATTTGGGCCCAAATTGTAAAATGGTCTTATCTATTGGCGATTTCGTTCCAATTCACATTCCAAGTAATATTCGGCATGCTAATTACATTGCCGGTTGCCAAATTGCATTATCTCTTATAGTTTCCGAGATATGGACTATCGATAATTTACACCTTAGGCTCTGCTTCTAACTTGGGCCCAAATTGTAAAATGGTCTTATCTATTGGCGATTTCGTTCCAAATCACATTCCAAGTAATATTCGGCATGCTAATTACATTGCCGGTTGCCAAATTGCATTATCTCTTATAGTTTCCGAGATATGGACTATCGATAATTTACACCTTAGGCTCTGCTTCTAACTTGGGCCCAAATTGTAAAATGGTCTTATCTATTGGCGATTTCGTTCCAATTCACATTCCATGTAATATTCGGCATGCTAATTACATTGCCGGTTGCCAAATTGCATTATCTCTTATAGTTTCCGAGATATGGACTATCAATAATTTACACCTTAGGCTCTGCTTCTAACTTGGGCCCAAATTGTAAAATGGCCTTATCTATTGGCAATTTCGTTCCAATTCACATTCCAAGTAATATTCGGCATGCTAATTACATTGCCGGTTGCCAAATTGCATTATCTCTTATAGTTTCCGAGATATGGACTGTCGATAATTTACACCTTAGGCTCTGCTTCTAACTTGGGCCCAAATTGTAAAATGGTTTTATCTATTGGCGATTTCATTCCAATTCACATTCCAAGTAATATTCCGCATGCTAATTACATTGCCGGTTGCCAAATTGCATTATCTCTTATAGTTTCCGAGATATGGACTGTCGATAATTTACACCTTAGGCTCTGCTTCTAACTTGGGCCCAAATTGTAAAATGGTCTTATCTATTGGCGATTTCGTTCCAATTCACTCTCCAAGTAATATTCGGCATGCTAATTACATTGCCGGTTGCCAAATTGCATTATCTCTTATAGTTTCCGAGATATGGACTACCGATAATTTACACCTTAGGCTCTGCTTCTAACTTGGGCCCAAATTGTAAAATGGTCTTATCTATTGGCGATTTCGTTCCAATTCACATTCCAAGTAATATTCGGCATGCTAATTACATTGCCGGTTGCCAAATTGCATTATCTCTTATAGTTTCCGAGATATGGACTGTCGATAATTTACACCTTAGGCTCTGCTTCTAACTTGGGCCCAAATTGTAAAATGGTCTTATCTATTGGCGATTTCATTCCAATTCACATTCCAAGTAATATTCGGCATGCTAATTACATTGCCGGTTGCCAAATTGCATTATCTCTTATAGTTTCCGAGATATGGACTGTCGATAATTTACACCTTAGGCTCTGCTTCTAACTTGGGCCCAAATTGTAAAATGGTCTTATCTATTGGCGATTTCGTTCCAATTCACATTCCAAGTAATATTCGGCATGCTAATTACATTGCCGGTTGCCAAATTGCATTATCTCTTTTAGTTTCCGAGATATGGACTATCGATAATTTACACCTTAGGCTCTGCTTCTAACTGGGGCCCAAATTGTAAAATGGCCTTATCTATTGGCGATTTCGTTCCAATTCACTGTCCAAGTAATATTCGGCATGCTAATTACATTGCCGGTTGCCAAATTGCATTATCTCTTATAGTTTCCGAGATATGGACTATCGATAATTTACACCTTAGGCTCCGCTTCTAACTTGGGCCCAAATTGTAAAATGGTCTTATCTATTGGCGATTTCGTTCCAATTCACATTCCAAGTAATATTCGGCATGCTAAGTACATTGCCGGTTGCCAAATTGCATTATCTCTTATAGTTTCCGAGATATGGACTATCGATAATTTACACCTTAGGCTCTGCTTCTAACTTGGGCCCAAATTGTAAAATGGTCTTATCTATTGGCGATTTCGTTCCAATTCAGATTCCAAGTAATATTCGGCATGCTAATTACATTGCCGGTGGCCAAGTTGCATTATCTCTTATAGTTTCCGAGATATGGACTATCGATAATTTACACCTTAGGCTCTGCTTCTAACTTGTGCCCAAATTGTAAAATGGTCTTATCTATTGGCGATTTCGTTCCAATTCACATTCCAAGTAATATTTGGCAAGCTAATTACATTGCCGGTTGCCAAATTGCATTATCTCTTATAGTTTCCGAGATATGGACTATCGATCATTTTTAACCTTAGGCTCTGCTTCTAACTTGGGCCCAAACTGTAAAATGGTCTTATCTATTGGCGATTTCGTTCCAATTCACATTCCAAGTAATATTCGTCATGCTAATTACATTGCCGGTTGCCAAATTGCATTATCTCTTATAGTTTCCGAGATATGGACTATCGATAATTTACACCTTAGGCTCTGCTTCTAACTTGGGCCCAAATTGTAAAATGGTCTTATCTATTGGCGATTTCGTTCCAATTCACATTCCAAGTAATATTCGGCATGCTAATTACATTGCCGGTTGCCAAATTGCATGATCTCTTATAGTTTCCGAGATATGGACTATCGATAATTTACACCTTAGGCTCTGCTTCTAACTTGTGCCCAAATTGTAAAATGGTCTTATCTATTGGCGATTTCGTCCCAATTCACATTCCAAGTAATATTCGGCATGCTAATTACATTGCCGGTTGCGAAATTGCATTATCTCTTATAGTTTCCGAGATATGGACTATCGGTAATTTACACCTTAGGCTCTGCTTCTAACTTGGGCCCAAATTGTAAAATGGTCTTATCTATTGGCGATTTCGTTCCAATTCACATTCCAAGTAATATTCGGCATGCTAATTACATTTCCGGTTGCCAAATTGCATTATCTCTTATAGTTTCCGAGATATGGACTATCGATAATTTACACCTTAGGCTCTGCTTCTAACTTGGGCCCAAATTGTAAAATGGTCTTATCTATTGGCGATTTCGTTCCAATTCACATTCCAAGTAATATTCGACATGCTAATTACATTGCCGGTTGCCAAATTGCATTATCTCTTATAGTTTCCGAGATATGGACTATCGATAATTTACACCTTAGGCTCTGCTTCTAACTTGGGCCCAAATTGTAAAATGGCCTTATCTATTGGCGATTTCGTTCCAATTCACATTCCAAGTAATATTCGGCATGCTGATTACATTGCCGGTTGCAAAATTGCATTATCTCTTATAGTTTCCGAGATATGGACTATCGATAATTTACACCTTAGGCTCTGCTTCTAACTTGTGCCCAAATTGTAAAATGGTCTTATCTATTGGCGATTTCGTCCCAATTCACATTCCAAGTGATATTCGGCATGCTAATTACATTGCCGGTTGCGAAATTGCATTATCTCTTATAGTTTCCGAGATATGGACTATCGATAATTTACACCTTAGGCTCTGCTTCTAACTTGGGCCCCAAATTGTAAAATGGTCTTATCTATTGGCGATTTCGTTCCAATTCACATTCCAAGTAATATCCGGCATGCTAATTACATTGCCGGTTGCCAAGTTGAATTATCTCTTATAGTTTCCGAGATATGGACTATCGATAATTTACACCTTAGGCTCTGCTTCTAACTTGGGCCCAAATTGTAAAATGGTCTTATCTATTGGCGATTTCGTTCCAATTCACAATCCAAGTAATATTCGGCATGCTAATTACATTGCCGGTTGCCAAATTGCATTATCTCTTATAGTTTCCGAGATATGGACTATCGATAATTTACACCTTAGGCTCTGCTTCTAACTTGGGCCCAAATTGTAAAATGGTCTTATCTATTGCCGATTTCGTTCCAATCCACATTCCAAGTAATATTCGGCATGCTAATTACATTGCCGGTTGCCAAATTGCATTATCTCTTATAGTTTCCGAGATATGGACTGTCGATAATTTACACCTTAGGCTCTGCTTCTAACTTGGGCCCAAATTGTAAAATGGTCTTATCTATTGGCGATTTCATTCCAATACACATTCCAAGTAATATTCGGCATGCTAATTACATTGCCGGTTGCGAAATTGCATTATCTCTTATAGTTTCCGAGATATGGACTATCGATAATTTACACCTTAGGCTCTGCTTCTAACTTGGGCCCAAATTGTAAAATGGTCTTATCTATTGGCGATTTCGTTCCAATTCACATTCCAAGTAATATTCGGCATGCTAATTACATTGCCGGTTGCCAAATTGCATTATCTCTTATAGTTTCCGAGATATGGACTATCGATAATTTACACCTTAGGCTCTGCTTCTAACTTGGGCCCAAATTGTAAAATAGTCTTATCTATTGGCGATTTCGTTCCAATTCACATTCCAAGTAATATTCGGCATTCTAATTACATTGCCGGTTGCCAAATTGCATTATCTCTTATAGTTTCCGAGATATGGACTATCGGTAATTTACACCTTAGGCTCTGCTTCTAACTTGGGCCCAAATTGTAAAATCGTCTTATCTATTGGCGATTTCGTTCCAATTCACATTCCAAGTAATATTCGGCATGCTAATTACATTCCCGGTTGCCAAATTGCATTATCTCTTATAGTTTCCGAGATATGGACTATCGATAATTTACACCTTAGGCTCTGCTTCTAACTTGGGCCCAAATTGTAAAATGGTCTTGTCTATTGGCGATTTCGTTCCAATTCACATTCCAAGTAATATTCGGCAGGCTAATTACATTGCCGGTTGCCAAATTGAATTATCTCTTATAGTTTCCGAGATATGGACTATCGATAATTTACACCTTAGGCTCTGCTTCTAACTTGGGCCCAAATTGTAAAATGGTCTTATCTATTGGCGATTTCGTTCCAATTCACATTCCAAGTAGTATTCGGCATGCTAATTACATTGCCGGTTGCCAAATTGCATTATCTCTTATAGTTTCCGAGATATGGACTATCGATAATTTACACCTTAGGCTCTGCTTCTAACTTGGGCCCAAATTGTAAAATGGTCTTATCTATTGGCGATTTCGTTCCAATTCACATTCCAAGTAATATTCGGCATGCTAATTACATTGCCAGTTGCCAAATTGCATTATCTCTTATAGTTTCCGAGATATGGACTATCGATAATTTACACCTTAGGCTCTGCTTCTAATTTGGGCCCAAATTGTAAAATGGTCTTATCTATTGGCGATTTCGTTCCAATTCACATTCCAAGTAATATTCGGCATGCTAATTACATTGCCGGTTGCCAAATTGCATTATCTCTTATAGTTTCCGAGATATGGACTATCGATAATTTACACCTTAGGCTCTGCTTCTAACTTGGGCCCAAATTGTAAAATGGTCTTATCTATTGGCGATTTCGTTCCAAATCACATTCCAAGTAATATTCGGCATGCTAATTACATTGCCGGTTGCCAAATTGCATTATCTCTTATAGTTTCCGAGATATGGACTATCGATAATTTACACCTTAGGCTCTGCTTCTAACTTGGGCCCAAATTGTAAAATGGTCTTATCTATTGGCGATTTCGTTCCAATTCACATTCCATGTAATATTCGGCATGCTAATTACATTGCCGGTTGCCAAATTGCATTATCTCTTATAGTTTCCCAGATATGGACTATTGATAATTTACACCTTAGGCTCTCCTTTTAACTTGGGCCCAAATTGTAAAATGGTCTTATCTATTGGCGATTTCGTTCCAATTCACATTCCAAGTAATATTCGGCATGCTAATTACATTGCCGGTTGCCAAATTGCATTATCCCTTATAGTTTCCGAGATATGGACTGTCGATAATTTACACCTTAGGCTCTGCTTCTAACTTGGGCCCAAATTGTAAAATGGTCTTATCTATTGGCGATTTCATTCCAATTCACATTCCAAGTAATATTCGGCATGCTAATTACATTGCCGGTTGCCAAATTGCATTATCTCTTATAGTTTCCGAGATATGGACTGTCGATAATTTACACCTTAGGCTCTGCTTCTAACTTGGGCCCAAATTGTAAAATGGTCTTATCTGTTGGCGATTTCATTCCAATTCACATTCCAAGTAATATTCGGCATGCTAATCACATTGCCGGTTGCCAAATTGCATTATCTCTTATAGTTTCCGAGATATGGACTGTCGATAATTTACACCTTAGGCTCTGCTTCTAACTTGGGCCCAAATTGTAAAATGGTCTTATCTATTGGCGATTTCGTCCCAATTCACATTCCAAGTGATATTCGGCATGCTAATTACATTGCCGGTTGCGAAATTGCATTATCTCTTATAGTTTCCGAGATATGGACCATCAATAATTTACACCTTAGGCTCTGCTTCTAACTTGGGCCCAAATTGTAAAATGGTCTTGTCTATTGGCGATTTCGTTCCAATTCACATTCCAAGTAATATTCGGCAGGCTAATTACATTGCCGGTTGCCAAATTGAATTATCTCTAATAGTTTCCGAGATATGGACTATCGATAATTTACACCTTAGGCTCTGCTTCTAACTTGGGCCCAAATTGTAAAATGGTCTTATCTATTGGCGATTTCGTTCCAATTCACATTCCAAGTAGTATTCGGCATGCTAATTACATTGCCGGTTGCCAAATTGCATTATCTCTTATAGTTTCCGAGATATGGACTATCGATAATTTACACCTTAGGCTCTGCTTCTAACTTGGGCCCAAATTGTAAAATGGTCTTATCTATTGGCGATTTCGTTCCAATTCACATTCCAAGTAATATTCGGCATGCTAATTACATTGCCAGTTGCCAAATTGCATTATCTCTTATAGTTTCCGAGATATGGACTATCGATAATTTACACCTTAGGCTCTGCTTCTAATTTGGGCCCAAATTGTAAAATGGTCTTATCTATTGGCGATTTCGTTCCAATTCACATTCCAAGTAATATTCGGCATGCTAATTACATTGCCGGTTGCCAAATTGCATTATCTCTTATAGTTTCCGAGATATGGATTATCGATAATTTACACCTTAGGCTCTGCTTCTAACTTGGGCCCAAATTGTAAAATGGTCTTATCTATTGGCGATTTCGTTCCAAATCACATTCCAAGTAATATTCGGCATGCTAATTACATTGCCGGTTGCCAAATTGCATTATCTCTTATAGTTTCCGAGATATGGACTATCGATAATTTACACCTTAGGCTCTGCTTCTAACTTGGGCCCAAATTGTAAAATGGTCTTATCTATTGGCGATTTCGTTCCAATTCACATTCCATGTAATATTCGGCATGCTAATTACATTGCCGGTTGCCAAATTGCATTATCTCTTATAGTTTCCGAGATATGGACTGTCGATAATTTACACCTTAGGCTCTGCTTCTAACTTGGGCCCAAATTGTAAAATGGTCTTATCTATTGGCGATTTCATTCCAATTCACATTCCAAGTAATATTCGGCATGCTAATTACATTGCCGGTTGCCAAATTGCATTATCTCTTATAGTTTCCGAGATATGGACTGTCGATAATTTACACCTTAGGCTCTGCTTCTAACTTGGGCCCAAATTGTAAAATGGTCTTATCTATTGGCGATTTCGTCCCAATTCACATTCCAAGTGATATTCGGCATGCTAATTACATTGCCGGTTGCGAAATTGCATTATCTCTTATAGTTTCCGAGATATGGACTGTCGATAATTTACACCTTAGGCTCTGCTTCTAACTTGGGCCCAAATTGTAAAATGGTCTTATCTATTGGCGATTTCGTTCCAATTCACATTCCATGTAATATTCGGCATGCTAATTACATTGCCGGTTGCCAAATTGCATTATCTCTTATAGTTTCCGAGATATGGACTGTCGATAATTTACACCTTAGGCTCTGCTTCTAACTTGGGCCCAAATTGTAAAATGGTCTTATCTATTGGCGATTTCGTCCCAATTCACATTCCAAGTGATATTCGGCATGCTAATTACATTGCCGGTTGCGAAATTGCATTATCTCTTATAGTTTCCGAGATATGGACCATCAATAATTTACACCTTAGGCTCTGCCTCTAACTTGGGCCCAAATTGTAAAATGGTCTTATCTATTGGCGATTTCGTTCCAATTCACATTCCAAGTAATATTCGGCATGCTAATTACATTGCCGGTTGCCAAATTGCATTATCTCTTATAGTTTCCGAGATATGGACTATCGATAATTTACACCTTAGGCTCTGCTTCTAACTTGGGCCCAAATTGTAAAATGGTCTTATCTATTGGCGATTTCGTTCCAATTCACATTCCAAGTAATATTCGGCATGCTAATTACATTGCCGGTTGCCAAATTGCATTATCTCTTATAGTTTCTGAGATATGGGCTATCGATAATTTACACCTTAGGCTCTGCTTCTAACTTGGGCCCAAATTGTAAAATCGTCTTATCTATTGGCGATTTCGTTCCAATTCACATTCCAAGTAATATTCGGCATGCTAATTACATTGCCGATTGCCAAATTGCATTATCTCTTACAGTTTCCGAGATATGGACTATCGATAATTTACACCTTAGGCTCTGCTTTTAACTTGGGCCCAAATTGTAAAATGGTCTTATCTATTGGCGATTTCGTTCCAATTCACATTCCAAGTAATATTCGGCATGCTAATTACATTGCCGGTTGCCAAATTGCATTATCTCTTATAGTTTCCGAGATATGGACTATCGATAATTTACACCTTAGGCTCTGCTTCTAACTTGGGCCCAAATTGTAAAATGGCCTTATCTATTGGCGATTTCGTTCCAATTCACATTCCAAGTAATATTCGGCATGCTAATTACATTGCCGGTTGCCAAATTACATTATCTCTTATAGTTTCCGAGATATGGACTATCGATAATTTACACCTTAGGCTCTGCTTCTAACTTGGGCCCAAATTGTAAAATGGTCTTATCTATTGGCGATTTCGTTCCAATTCACATTCCAAGTAATATTCGGCATGCTAATTACATTGCCGGTTGCCAAATTGCATTATCTCTTATAGTTTCCCAGATATGGACTATCGATAATTTACACCTTAGGCTCTGCTTCTAACTTGTGCCCAAATTGCAAAATGGTCTTATCTATTGGCGATTTCGTTCCAATTCACATTCCAAGTAATATTCGGCATGCTAATTACATTGCCGGTTGCCAAATTGCATTATCTCTTATAGTTTCCGAGATATGGACTGTCGATAATTTACACCTTAGGCTCTGCTTCTAACTTGGGCCCAAATTGTAAAATGGTCTTATCTATTGGCGATTTCATTCCAATTCACATTCCAAGTAATATTCGGCATGCTAATTACATTGCCGGTTGCCAAATTGCATTATCTCTTATAGTTTCCGAGATATGGACTGTCGATAATTTACACCTTAGGCTCTGCTTCTAACTTGGGCCCAAATTGTAAAATGGTCTTATCTATTGGCGATTTCGTTCCAATTCACTTTCCAAGTAATATTCGGCATGCTAATTACATTGCCGGTTGCCAAATTGGACTATCGATAATTTACACCTTAAGCTCTGCTTTTAACTTGGGCCCAAATTGTAAAATGGTCTTATCTATTGGCGATTTCGTCCCAATTCACATTCCAAGTGATATTCGGCATGCTAATTACATTGCCGGTTGCGAAATTGCATTATCTCTTATAGTTTCCGAGATATGGACCATCAATTATTTACACCTTAGGCTCTGCCTCTAACTTGGGCCCAAATTGTAAAATGGTCTTATCTATTGGCGATTTCGTCCCAATTCACATTCCAAGTGATATTCGGCATGCTAATTACATTGCCGGTTGCGAAATTGCATTATCTCTTATAGTTTCCGAGATATGGACCATCAATAATTTACACCTTAGGCTCTGCCTCTAACTTGGGCCCAAATTGTAAAATGGTCTTATCTATTGGCGATTTCGTTCCAATTCACATTCCAAGTAATATTCGGCATGCTAATTACATTGCCGGTTACCAAATTGCATTATCTCTTATAGTTTCCGAGATATGGACTATCGATAATTTACACCTTAGGCTCTGCTTCTAACTTGGGCCCAAATTGTAAA
Organism: Rhynchophorus ferrugineus; assembly: GCF_030347505.1. Taxonomy (NCBI): domain Eukaryota; kingdom Metazoa; phylum Arthropoda; class Insecta; order Coleoptera; family Curculionidae; genus Rhynchophorus; species Rhynchophorus ferrugineus. The sequence continues at coordinate 70,727 of NW_027472862.1, forward strand.
ATGGCCTTATCTATTGGCGATTTCGTTCCAATTCACATTCCAAGTAATATTCGGCATGCTAATTACATTGCCGGTTGCCAAATTGCATTATCTCTTATAGTTTCCGAGATATGGGCTATCGATAATTTACACCTTAGGCTCTGCTTCTAACTTGGGCCCAAATTGTAAAATCGTCTTATCTATTGGCGATTTCGTTCCAATTCACATTCCAAGTAATATTCGGCATGCTAATTACATTGCCGATTGCCAAATTGCATTATCTCTTACAGTTTCCGAGATATGGACTATCGATAATTTACACCTTAGGCTCTGCTTCTAACTTGGTCCCAAATTGTAAAATGGCCTTATCTATTGGCGATTTCGTTCCAATTCACATTCCAAGTAATATTCGGCATGCTAATTACATTGCCGGTTGCCAAATTGCATTATCTCTTATAGTTTCCGAGATATGGACTATCGATAATTTACACCTTAGGCTCTGCTTCTAACTTGGGCCCAAATTGTAAAATGGTCTTATCTATTGGCGATTTCGTTCCAATTCACATTCCAAGTAATATTCGGCATGCTAATTACATTGCCGGTTGCCAAATTGCATTATCTCTTATAGTTTCCGAGATATGGACTATCGATAATTTACACCTTAGGCTCTGCTTCTAACTTGGGCCCAAATTGTAAAAGGGCCTTATCTATTGGCGATTTCGTTCCAATTCACATTCCAAGTAATATTCGGCATGCTAATTACATTGCCGGTTGCCAAATTACATTATCTCTTATAGTTTCCGAGATATGGACTATCGATAATTTACACCTTAGGCTCTGCTTCTAACTTGGGCCCAAATTGTAAAATGGCCTTATCTATTGGCGATTTCGTCCCAATTCACATTCCAAGTAATATTCGGCATGCTAATTACATTGCCGGTTGCCAAATTGCATTATCTCTTATAGTTTCCGAGATATGGACTATCGATAATTTACACCTTATGCTCTGCTTCTAACTTGGGCCCAAATTGTAAAATGGTCTTATCTATTGGCGATTTCGTTCCAATTCACATTCCAAGTAATATTCGGCATGCTAATTACATTGCCGGTTGCCAAATTGCATTATCTCTTATAGTTTCCCAGATATGGACTATCGATAATTTACACCTTAGGCTCTGCTTCTAACTTGGGCCCAAATTGTAAAATGGTCTTATCTATTGGCGATTTCGTTCCAATTCACATTCCAAGTAATATTCGGCATGCTAATTACATTGCCGGTTGCCAAATTGCATTATCTCTTATAGTTTCCGAGATATGGACTATCGATAATTTACACCTTAGGCTCTGCTTCTAACTTGGGCCCAAATTGTAAAATGGTCTTATCTATTGGCGATTTCATTCCAATTCACATTCCAAGTAATATTCGGCATGCTAATTAAATTGCCGGTTGCCAAATTGCATTATCTCTTATAGTTTCCGAGATATGGACTGTCGATAATTTACACCTTAGGCTCTGCTTCTAACTTGGGCCCAAATTGTAAAATGGTCTTATCTATTGGCGATTTCGTTCCAATTCACATTCCAAGTAATATTCGGCATGCTAATTACATTGCCGGTTGCCAAATTGCATTATCTCTTATAGTTTCCGAGATATGGACTATCGATAATTTACACCTTAGGCTCTGCTTCTAACTTGGGCCCAAATTGTAAAATGGTCTTATCTATTGGCGATTTCGTTCCAATTCACATTCCAAGTAATATTCGGCATGCTAATTACATTGCCGGTTGCCAAATTGCATTATCTCTTATAGTTTCCGAGATATGGACTATCGATAATTTACACCTTAGGCTCTGCTTCTAACTTGGGCCCAAATTGTAAAAGGGTCTTATCTATTGGCGATTTCGTTCCAATTCACATTCCAAGTAATATTCGGCATGCTAATTACATTGCCGGTTGCCAAATTACATTATCTCTTATAGTTTCCGAGATATGGACTATCGATAATTTACACCTTAGGCTCTGCTTCTAACTTGGGCCCAAATTGTAAAATGGCCTTATCTATTGGCGATTTGGTCCCAATTCACATTTCAAGTAATATTCGGCATGCTAATTACATTGCCGGTTGCCAAATTGCGTTATCTCTTATAGTTTCCGAGATATGCACTATCGATAATTTACACCTTAGGCTCTGCTTCTAACTTGGGCACAAATTGTAAAATGGTCTTATCTATTGGCGATTTCGTTCCAATTCACATTCCAAGTAATATTCGGCATGCTAATTACATTGCCGGTTGCCAAATTGCATTATCTCTTATAGTTTCCCAGATATGGACTATCGATAATTTACACCTTAGGCTCTGCTTCTAACTTGGGCCCAAATTGTAAAATGGTCTTATCTATTGGCGATTTCGTTCCAACTCACATTCCAAGTAATATTCGGCATGCTAATCACATTGCCGGTTGCCAAATTGCATTATCTCTTATAGTTTCCGAGATATGGACTGTCGATAATTTACACCTTAGGCTCTGCTTCTAACTTGGGCCCAAATTGTAAAATGGTCTTATCTATTGGCGATTTCGTTCCAATTCACTTTCCAAGTAATATTCGGCATGCTAATTACATTGCCGGTTGCCAAATTGCATTATCTCTTACAGTTTCCGAGATATGGACTATCGATAATTTACACCTTAGGCTCTGCTTCTAACTTGGGCCCAAATTGTAAAATGGTCTTATCTATTGGCGATTTCGTCCCAATTCACATTCCAAGTGATATTCGGCATGCTAATTACATTGCCGGTTGCGAAATTGCATTATCTCTTATAGTTTCCGAGATATGGACCATCAATTATTTACACCTTAGGCTCTGCCTCTAACTTGGGCCCAAATTGTAAAATGGTCTTATCTATTGGCGATTTCGTTCCAATTCACATTCCAAGTAATATTCGGCCTGCTAATTACATTGCCGGTTGCCAAATTGCATTATCTCTTATAGTTTCCGAGATATGGACTATCGATAATTTACACCTTAGGCTCTGCTTCTAACTTGGGCCCAAATTGTAAAATGGTCTTATCTATTGGCGATTTCGTTCCAATTCACATTCCAAGTAATATTCGGCATGCTAATTACATTGCCGTTTGCCAAATTGCATTTTCTCTTATAGTTTCCGAGATATGGGCTATCGATAATTTACACTTTAGGCTCTGCTTCTAACTTGGGCCCAAATTGTAAAATCGTCTTATCTATTGGCGATTTCGTTCCAATTCACATTCCAAGTAATATTCGGCATGCTAATTACATTGCCGATTGCCAAATTGCATTATCTCTTACAGTTTCCGAGATATGGACTATCGATAATTTACACCTTAGGCTCTGCTTCTAACTTGGGCCCAAATTGTAAAATGGTCTTATCTATTGGCGATTTCGTTCCAATTCACATTCCAAGTAATATTCGGCATGCTAATTACATTGCCGGTTGCCAAATTGCATTATCTCTTATAGTTTCCGAGATATGGACTATCGATAATTTACACCTTAGGCTCTGCTTCTAACTTGGGCCCAAATTGTAAAATGGTCTTATCTATTGGCGATTTCGTTCCAATTCACATTCCAAGTAATATTCGGCATGCTAATTACATTGCCGGTTGCCAAATTGCATTATCACTTATAGTTTCCGAGATATGGGCTATCGATAATTTACACCTTAGGCTCTGCTTCTAACTTGGGCCCAAATTGTAAAATGGTCTTATCTATTGGCGATTTCGTTCCAATTCACATTCCAAGTAATATTCGGCATGCTAATTACATTGCCGGTTGCCAAATTACATTATCTCTTATAGTTTCCGAGATATGGACTATCGATAATTTACACCTTAGGCTCTGCTTCTAACTTGGGCCCAAATTGTAAAATGGCCTTATCTATTGGCGATTTCGTCCCAATTCACATTCCAAGTAATATTCGACATGCTAATTACATTGCCGGTTGCGAAATTGCATTATCTCTTATAGTTTCAGAGATATGGACTATCGATTATTTACACATTAGGCTCTGCTTCTAACTTGGGCCCAAATTGTAAAATGGTCTTATCTATTGGCGATTTCGTTCCAAATCACATTCCAAGTAATATTCGGCATGCTAATTACATTGCCGGTTGCCAAATTGCATTATCTCTTATAGTTTCCGAGATATGGACTATCGATAATTTACACCTTAGGCTCTGCTTCTAACTTGGGCCCAAATTGTAAAATGGTCTTATCTATTGGCGATTTCGTTCCAAATCACATTCCAAGTAATATTCGGCATGCTAATTACATTGCCGGTTGCCAAATTGCATTATCTCTTATAGTTTCCGAGATATGGACTATCGATAATTTACACCTTAGGCTCTGCTTCTAACTTGGGCCCAAATTGTAAAATGGTCTTATCTATTGGCGATTTCGTTCCAATTCACATTCCATGTAATATTCGGCATGCTAATTACATTGCCGGTTGCCAAATTGCATTATCTCTTATAGTTTCCCAGATATGGACTATTGATAATTTACACCTTAGGCTCTGCTTCTAACTTGGGCCCAAATTGTAAAATGGTCTTATCTATTGGCGATTTCGTTCCAATTCACATTCCAAGTAATATTCGGCATGCTAATTACATTGCCGGTTGCCAAATTGCATTATCTCTTATAGTTTCCCAGATATGGACTATCGATAATTTACACCTTAGGCTCTGCTTCTAACTTGGGCCCATATTGTAAAATGGTCTTATCTATTGGCGATTTCGTTCCAATTCACATTCCAAGTAATATTCGGCATGCTAATTACATTGCCGGTTGCCAAATTGCATTATCTCTTATAGTTTCCGAGATATGGACTGTCGATTATTTACACCTTAGGCTCTGCTTCTAACTTGGGCCCAAATTGTAAAATGGTCTTATCTATTGGCGATTTCATTCCAATTCACATTCCAAGTAATATTCGGCATGCTAATTACATTGCCGGTTGCCAAATTGCATTATTTCTTATAGTTTCCGAGATATGGACTGTCGATAGTTTACACCTTAGGCTCTGCTTCTAACTTGGGCCCAAATTGTAAAATGGTTTTATCTATTGGCGATTTCATTCCAATTCACATTCCAAGTAATATTCCGCATGCTAATTACATTGCCGGTTGCCAAATTGCATTATCTCTTACAGTTTCCGAGATATGGACTGTCGATAATTTACACCTTAGGCTCTGCTTCTAACTTGGGCCCAAATTGTAAAATGGCCTTATCTATTGGCAATTTCGTTCCAATTCACATTCCAAGTAATATTCGGCATGCTAATTACATTGCCGGTTGCCAAATTGCATTATCTCTTATAGTTTCCGAGATATGGACTGTCGATAATTTACACCTTAGGCTCTGCTTCTAACTTGGGCCCAAATTGTAAAATGGTTTTATCTATTGGCGATTTCATTCCAATTCACATTCCAAGTAATATTCCGCATGCTAATTACATTGCCGGTTGCCAAATTGCATTATCTCTTATAGTTTCCGAGATATGGACTGTCGATAATTTACACCTTAGGCTCTGCTTCTAACTTGGGCCCAAATTGTAAAATGGTCTTATCTATTGGCGATTTCGTTCCAATTCACTTTCCAAGTAATATTCGGCATGCTAATTACATTGCCGGTTGCCAAATTGCATTATCTCTTATAGTTTCCGAGATATGGACTACCGATAATTTACACCTTAGGCTCTGCTTCTAACTTGGGCCCAAATTGTAAAATGGTCTTATCTATTGGCGATTTCGTTCCAATTCACATTCCAAGTAATATTCGGCATGCTAATTACATTGCCGGTTGCCAAATTGCATTATCTCTTATAGTTTCCGAGATATGGACTGTCGATAATTTACACCTTAGGCTCTGCTTCTAACTTGGGCCCAAATTGTAAAATGGTCTTATCTATTGGCGATTTCGTCCCAATTCACATTCCAAGTGATATTCGGCATGCTAATTACATTGCCGGTTGCCAAATAGGTCGATCGATAATTTACACCTTAGGCTCTGCTTCTAACTTGGGCCCAAATTGTAAAATGGTCTTATCTATTGGCGATTTCGTCCCAATTCACATTCCAAGTGATATTCGGCATGCTAATTACATTGCCGGTTGCGAAATTGCATTATCTCTTATAGTTTCCGAGATATGGACCATCAATTATTTACACCTTAGGCTCTGCCTCTAACTTGGGCCCAAATTGTAAAATGGTCTTATCTATTGGCGATTTCGTCCCAATTCACATTCCAAGTGATATTCGGCATGCTAATTACATTGCCGGTTGCGAAATTGCATTATCTCTTATAGTTTCCGAGATATGGACCATCAATAATTTACACCTTAGGCTCTGCCTCTAACTTGGGCCCAAATTGTAAAATGGTCTTATCTATTGGCGATTTCGTTCCAATTCACATTCCAAGTAATATTCGGCATGCTAATTACATTGCCGGTTACCAAATTGCATTATCTCTTATAGTTTCCGAGATATGGACTATCGATAATTTACACCTTAGGCTCTGCTTCTAACTTGGGCCCAAATTGTAAAATGGCCTTATCTATTGGCGATTTCGTTCCAATTCACATTCCAAGTAATATTCGGCATGCTAATTACATTGCCGGTTGCCAAATTGCATTATCTCTTATAGTTTCCGAGATATGGGCTATCGATAATTTACACCTTAGGCTCTGCTTCTAACTTGGGCCCAAATTGTAAAATCGTCTTATCTATTGGCGATTTCGTTCCAATTCACATTCCAAGTAATATTCGGCATGCTAATTACATTGCCGATTGCCAAATTGCATTATCTCTTACAGTTTCCGAGATATGGACTATCGATAATTTACACCTTAGGCTCTGCTTCTAACTTGGTCCCAAATTGTAAAATGGCCTTATCTATTGGCGATTTCGTTCCAATTTACATTCCAAGTAATATTCGGCATGCTAATTACATTGCCGGTTGCCAAATTGCATTATCTCTTATAGTTTCCGAGATATGGACTATCGATAATTTACACCTTAGGCTCTGCTTCTAACTTGGGCCCAAATTGTAAAATGGTCTTATCTATTGGCGATTTCGTTCCAATTCACATTCCAAGTAATATTCGGCATGCTAATTACATTGCCGGTTGCCAAATTGCATTATCTCTTATAGTTTCCGAGATATGGACTATCGATAATTTACACCTTAGGCTCTGCTTCTAACTTGGGCCCAAATTGTAAAAGGGCCTTATCTATTGGCGATTTCGTTCCAATTCACATTCCAAGTAATATTCGGCATGCTAATTACATTGCCGGTTGCCAAATTACATTATCTCTTATAGTTTCCGAGATATGGACTATCGATAATTTACACCTTAGGCTCTGCTTCTAACTTGGGCCCAAATTGTAAAATGGCCTTATCTATTGGCGATTTCGTCCCAATTCACATTCCAAGTAATATTCGGCATGCTAATTACATTGCCGGTTGCCAAATTGCATTATCTCTTATAGTTTCCGAGATATGGACTATCGATAATTTACACCTTAGGCTCTGCTTCTAACTTGGGCCCAAATTGTAAAATGGTCTTATCTATTGGCGATTTCGTTCCAATTCACATTCCAAGTAATATTCGGCATGCTAATTACATTGCCGGTTGCCAAATTGCATTATCTCTTATAGTTTCCCAGATATGGACTATCGATAATTTACACCTTAGGCTCTGCTTCTAACTTGGGCCCAAATTGTAAAATGGTCTTATCTATTGGCGATTTCGTTCCAATTCACATTCCAAGTAATATTCGGCATGCTAATTACATTGCCGGTTGCCAAATTGCATTATCTCTTATAGTTTCCGAGATATGGACTGTCGATAATTTACACCTTAGGCTCTGCTTCTAACTTGGGCCCAAATTGTAAAATGGTCTTATCTATTGGCGATTTCATTCCAATTCACATTCCAAGTAATATTCGGCATGCTAATTACATTGCCGGTTGCCAAATTGCATTATCTCTTATAGTTTCCGAGATATGGACTGTCGATAATTTACACCTTAGGCTCTGCTTCTAACTTGGGCCCAAATTGTAAAATGGTCTTATCTATTGGCGATTTCGTTCCAATTCACATTCCAAGTAATATTCGGCATGCTAATTACATTGCCGGTTGCCAAATTGCATTATCTCTTATAGTTTCCGAGATATGGACTATCGATAATTTACACCTTAGGCTCTGCTTCTAACTTGGGCCCAAATTGTAAAATGGTCTTATCTATTGGCGATTTCGTTCCAATTCACATTCCAAGTAATATTCGGCATGCTAATTACATTGCCGGTTGCCAAATTGCATTACCTCTTATAGTTTCCGAGATATGGACTATCGATAATTTACACCTTAGGCTCTGCTTCTAACTTGGGCCCAAATTGTAAAAGGGTCTTATCTATTGGCGATTTCGTTCCAATTCACATTCCAAGTAATATTCGGCATGCTAATTACATTGCCGGTTGCCAAATTACATTATCTCTTATAGTTTCCGAGATATGGACTATCGATAATTTACACCTTAGGCTCTGCTTCTAACTTGGGCCCAAATTGTAAAATGGCCTTATCTATTGGCGATTTCGTCCCAATTCACATTTCAAGTAATATTCGGCATGCTAATTACATTGCCGGTTGCCAAATTGCATTATCTCTTATAGTTTCCGAGATATGCACTATCGATAATTTACACCTTAGGCTCTGCTTCTAACTTGGGCCCAAATTGTAAAATGGTCTTATCTATTGGCGATTTCGTTCCAATTCACATTCCAAGTAATATTCGGCATGCTAATTACATTGCCGGTTGCCAAATTGCATTATCTCTTATAGTTTCCCAGATATGGACTATCGATAATTTACACCTTAGGCTCTGCTTCTAACTTGGGCCCAAATTGTAAAATGGTCTTATCTATTGGCGATTTCGTTCCAACTCACATTCCAAGTAATATTCGGCATGCTAATTACATTGCCGGTTGCCAAATTGCATTATCCCTTATAGTTTCCGAGATATGGACTGTCGATAATTTACACCTTAGGCTCTGCTTCTAACTTGGGCCCAAATTGTAAAATGGTCTTATCTATTGGCGATTTCATTCCAATTCACATTCCAAGTAATATTCGGCATGCTAATTACATTGCCGGTTGCCAAATTGCATTATCTCTTATAGTTTCCGAGATATGGACTGTCGATAATTTACACCTTAGGCTCTGCTTCTAACTTGGGCCCAAATTGTAAAATGGTCTTATCTATTGGCGATTTCATTCCAATTCACATTCCAAGTAATATTCGGCATGCTAATCACATTGCCGGTTGCCAAATTGCATTATCTCTTATAGTTTCCGAGATATGGACTGTCGATAATTTACACCTTAGGCTCTGCTTCTAACTTGGGCCCAAATTGTAAAATGGTCTTATCTATTGGCGATTTCGTTCCAATTCACTTTCCAAGTAATATTCGGCATGCTAATTACATTGCCGGTTGCCAAATTGCATTATCTCTTACAGTTTCCGAGATATGGACTATCGATAATTTACACCTTAGGCTCTGCTTCTAACTTGGGCCCAAATTGTAAAATGGTCTTATCTATTGGCGATTTCGTCCCAATTCACATTCCAAGTGATATTCGGCATGCTAATTACATTGCCGGTTGCGAAATTGCATTATCTCTTATAGTTTCCGAGATATGGACCATCAATTATTTACACCTTAGGCTCTGCCTCTAACTTGGGCCCAAATTGTAAAATGGTCTTATCTATTGGCGATTTCGTTCCAATTCACATTCCAAGTAATATTCGGCCTGCTAATTACATTGCCGGTTGCCAAATTGCATTATCTCTTATAGTTTCCGAGATATGGACTATCGATAATTTACACCTTAGGCTCTGCTTCTAACTTGGGCCCAAATTGTAAAATGGTCTTATCTATTGGCGATTTCGTTCCAATTCACATTCCAAGTAATATTCGGCATGCTAATTACATTGCCGTTTGCCAAATTGCATTATCTCTTATAGTTTCCGAGATATGGGCTATCGATAATTTACACTTTAGGCTCTGCTTCTAACTTGGGCCCAAATTGTAAAATCGTCTTATCTATTGGCGATTTCGTTCCAATTCACATTCCAAGTAATATTCGGCATGCTAATTACATTGCCGATTGCCAAATTGCATTATCTCTTACAGTTTCCGAGATATGGACTATCGATAATTTACACCTTAGGCTCTGCTTCTAACTTGGGCCCAAATTGTAAAATGGTCTTATCTATTGGCGATTTCGTTCCAATTCACATTCCAAGTAATATTCGGCATGCTAATTACATTGCCGGTTGCCAAATTGCATTATCTCTTATAGTTTCCGAGATATGGACTATCGATAATTTACACCTTAGGCTCTGCTTCTAACTTGGGCCCAAATTGTAAAATGGTCTTATCTATTGGCGATTTCGTTCCAATTCACATTCCAAGTAATATTCGGCATGCTAATTACATTGCCGGTTGCCAAATTGCATTATCACTTATAGTTTCCGAGATATGGGCTATCGATAATTTACACCTTAGGCTCTGCTTCTAACTTGGGCCCAAATTGTAAAATGGTCTTATCTATTGGCGATTTCGTTCCAATTCACATTCCAAGTAATATTCGGCATGCTAATTACATTGCCGGTTGCCAAATTACATTATCTCTTATAGTTTCCGAGATATGGACTATCGATAATTTACACCTTAGGCTCTGCTTCTAACTTGGGCCCAAATTGTAAAATGGCCTTATCTATTGGCGATTTCGTCCCAATTCACATTCCAAGTAATATTCGACATGCTAATTACATTGCCGGTTGCGAAATTGCATTATCTCTTATAGTTTCAGAGATATGGACTATCGATTATTTACACATTAGGCTCTGCTTCTAACTTGGGCCCAAATTGTAAAATGGTCTTATCTATTGGCGATTTCGTTCCAAATCACATTCCAAGTAATATTCGGCATGCTAATTACATTGCCGGTTGCCAAATTGCATTATCTCTTATAGTTTCCGAGATATGGACTATCGATAATTTACACCTTAGGCTCTGCTTCTAACTTGGGCCCAAATTGTAAAATGGTCTTATCTATTGGCGATTTCGTTCCAAATCACATTCCAAGTAATATTCGGCATGCTAATTACATTGCCGGTTGCCAAATTGCATTATCTCTTATAGTTTCCGAGATATGGACTATCGATAATTTACACCTTAGGCTCTGCTTCTAACTTGGGCCCAAATTGTAAAATGGTCTTATCTATTGGCGATTTCGTTCCAAATCACATTCCAAGTAATATTCGGCATGCTAATTACATTGCCGGTTGCCAAATTGCATTATCTCTTATAGTTTCCGAGATATGGACTATCGATAATTTACACCTTAGGCTCTGCTTCTAACTTGGGCCCAAATTGTAAAATGGTCTTATCTATTGGCGATTTCGTTCCAATTCACATTCCATGTAATATTCGGCATGCTAATTACATTGCCGGTTGCCAAATTGCATTATCTCTTATAGTTTCCCAGATATGGACTATTGATAATTTACACCTTAGGCTCTGCTTCTAACTTGGGCCCAAATTGTAAAATGGTCTTATCTATTGGCGATTTCGTTCCAATTCACATTCCAAGTAATATTCGGCATGCTAATTACATTGCCGGTTGCCAAATTGCATTATCTCTTATAGTTTCCCAGATATGGACTATCGATAATTTACACCTTAGGCTCTGCTTCTAACTTGGGCCCATATTGTAAAATGGTCTTATCTATTGGCGATTTCGTTCCAATTCACATTCCAAGTAATATTCGGCATGCTAATTACATTGCCGGTTGCCAAATTGCATTATCTCTTATAGTTTCCGAGATATGGACTGTCGATAATTTACACCTTAGGCTCTGCTTCTAACTTGGGCCCAAATTGTAAAATGGTCTTATCTATTGGCGATTTCATTCCAATTCACATTCCAAGTAATATTCGGCATGCTAATTACATTGCCGATTGCCAAATTGCATTATCTCTTATAGTTTCCGAGATATGGACTGTCGATAATTTACACCTTAGGCTCTGCTTCTAACTTGGGCCCAAATTGTAAAATGGTCTTATCTATTGGCGATTTCGTTCCAATTCACATTCCAAGTAATATTCGGCATGCTAATTACATTGCCGGTTGCCAAATTGCATTATCTCTTATAGTTTCCGAGATATGGGCTATCGATAATTTACACCTTAGGCTCTGCTTCTAACTTGGGCCCAAATTGTAAAATCGTCTTATCTATTGGCGATTTCGTTCCAATTCACATTCCAAGTAATATTTGGCATGCTAATTACATTGCCGATTGCCAAATTGCATTATCTCTTACAGTTTCCGAGATATGGACTATCGATAATTTACACCTTAGGCTCTGCTTCTAACTTGGGCCCAAATTGTAAAATGGTCTTATCTATTGGCGATTTCGTTCCAATTCACATTCCAAGTAATATTCGGCATGCTAATTACATTGCCGGTTGCCAAATTGCATTATCTCTTATAGTTTCCGAGATATGGACTATCGATAATTTACACCTTAGGCTCTGCTTCTAACTTGGGCCCAAATTGTAAAATGGTCTTATCTATTGGCGATTTCGTTCCAATTCACATTCCAAGTAATATTCGGCATGCTAATTACATTGCCGGTTGCCAAATTGCATTATCTCTTATAGTTTCCGAGATATGGACTATCGATAATTTACACCTTAGGCTCTGCTTCTAACTTGGGCCCAAATTGTAAAAGGGTCTTATCTATTGGCGATTTCGTTCCAATTCACATTCCAAGTAATATTCGGCATGCTAATTACATTGCCGGTTGCCAAATTACATTATCTCTTATAGTTTCCGAGATATGGACTATCGATAATTTACACCTTAGGCTCTGCTTCTAACTTGGGCCCAAATTGTAAAATGGCCTTATCTATTGGCGATTTCATCCCAATTCACATTCCAAGTAATATTCGGCATGCTAATTACATTGCCGGTTGCCAAATTGCATTATCTCTTATAGTTTCCGAGATATGGACTATCGATAATTTACACCTTAGGCTCTGCTTCTAACTTGGGCCCAAATTGTAAAATGGTCTTATCTATTGGCGATCTCGTTCCAATTCACTTTCCAAGTAATATTCGGCATGCTAATTACATTGCCGGTTGCCAAATTGCATTATCTCTTATAGTTTCCGAGATATGGACTGTCGATAATTTACACCTTAGGCTCTGCTTCTAACTTGGGCCCAAATTGTAAAATGGTCTTATCTATTGGCGATTTCATTCCAATTCACATTCCAAGTAATATTCGGCATGCTAATTACATTGCCGGTTGCCAAATTGCATTATCTCTTATAGTTTCCGAAATATGGACTGTCGATAATTTACACCTTAGGCTCTGCTTCTAACTTGAGCCCAAATTGTAAAATGGTCTTATCTATTGGCGATTTCATTCCAATTCACATTCCAAGTAATATTCGGCATGCTAATCACTTTGCCGTTTGCCAAATTGCATTATCTCTTATAGTTTCCGAGATATGGACTGTCGATAATTTACACCTTAGGCTCTGCTTCTAACTTGGGCCCAAATTGTAAAATGGTCTTATCTATTGGCGATTTCGTTCCAATTCACTCTCCAAGTAATATTCGGCATGCTAATTACATTGCCGGTTGCCAAATTGCATTATCTCTTATAGTTTCCGAGATATGGACTATCGATAATTTACACCTTAGGCTCTGCTTCTAACTTGGGCCCAAATTGTAAAATGGTCTTATCTATTGGCGATTTCGTCCCAATTCATATTCCAAGTGATATTCGGCATGCTAATTACATTGCCGGTTGCGAAATTGCATTATCTCTTATAGTTTCCGAGATATGGACCATCAATTATTTACACCTTAGGCTCTGCCTCTAACTTGGGCCCAAATTGTAAAATGGTCTTATCTATTGGCGATTTCGTTCCAATTCACATTCCAAGTAATATTCGGCCTGCTAATTACATTGCCGGTTGCCAAATTGCATTATCACTTATAGTTTCCGAGATATGGACTATCGATAATATACACCTTAGGCTCTGCTTCTAACTTGGGCCCAAATTGTAAAATGGTCTTATCTATTGGCGATTTCGTTCCAATTCACATTCCAAGTAATATTCGGCATGCTAATTACATTGCCGGTTACCAAATTGCATTATCTCTTATAGTTTCCGAGATATGGGCTATCGATAATTTACACCTTAGGCTCTGCTTCTAACTTGGGCCCAAATTGTAAAATCGTCTTATCTATTGGCGATTTCGTTCCAATTCACATTCCAAGTAATATTCGGCATGCTAATTACATTGCCGATTGCCAAATTGCATTATCTCTTACAGTTTCCGAGATATGGACTATCGATAATTTACACCTTAGGCTCTGCTTCTAACTTGGGCCCAAATTGTAAAATGGTCTTATCTATTGGCGATTTCGTTCCAATTCACATTCCAAGTAATATTCGGCATGCTAATTACATTGCCGGTTGCCAAATTGCATTATCTCTTATAGTTTCCGAGATATGGGCTATCGATAATTTACACCTTAGGCTCTGCTTCTAACTTGGGCCCAAATTGTAAAATCGTCTTATCTATTGGCGATTTCGTTCCAATTCACATTCCAAGTAATATTCGGCATGCTAATTACATTGCCGATTGCCAAATTGCATTATCTCTTACAGTTTCCGAGATATGGACTATCGATAATTTACACCTTAGGCTCTGCTTCTAACTTGGGCCCAAATTGTAAAATGGTCTTATCTATTGGCGATTTCGTTCCAATTCACAATCCAAGTAATATAGGGCATGCTAATTACATTGCCGGTTGCCAAATTGCATTATCTCTTATAGTTTCCGAGATATGGACTATCGATAATTTACACCTTAGGCTCTGCTTCTAACTTGGGCCCAAATTGTAAAATGGTCTTATCTATTGGCGATTTCGTTCCAATTCACATTCCAAGTAATATTCGGCATGCTAATTACATTGCCGGTTGCCAAATTGCATTATCTCTTATAGTTTCCAAGATATGGACTATCGATAATTTACACCTTAGGCTCTGCTTCTAACTTGGGCCCAAATTGTAAAATGGTCTTATCTATTGGCGATTTCGTCCCAATTCACATTCCAAGTGATATTCGGCATGCTAATTACATTGCCGGTTGCGAAATTGCATTATCTCTTATAGTTTCCGAGATATGGACTATCGATAATTTACACCTTAGGCTCTGCTTCTAACTTGGGCCCAAATTGTAAAATGGTATTATCTATTGGCGATTTCGTTCCAATTCACATTCCAAGTAATATTCGGCATGCTAATTACATTGCCGGTTGCCAAATTGCATTATCTCTTATAGTTTCCGAGATATGGACTATCGATAATTTACACCTTAGGCTCTGCTTCTAACTTGGGCCCAAATTGTAAAATGGTCTTATCTATTGGCGATTTCGTTCCAATTCACATTCCAAGTAATATTCGGCATGCTAATTACATTGCCGGTTGCCAAATTGCATTATCTCTTATAGTTTCCGAGATATGGACTATCGATAATTTACACCTTAGGCTCTGCTTCTAACTTGGGCCCAAATTGTAAAATGGTCTTATCTATTGGCGATTTCGTCCCAATTCACATTCCAAGTGATATTCGGCATGCTAATTACATTGCCGGTTGCGAAATTGCATTATCTCTTATAGTTTCCGAGATATGGACTATCGATAATTTACACCTTAGTCTCTGCTTCTAACTTGGGCCCAAATTGTAAAATGGTCTTATCTATTGGCGATTTCGTTCCAATTCACATTCCAAGTAATATTCGGCATGCTAATTACATTGCCGGTTGCCAAATTGCATTATCTCTTATAGTTTCTGAGATATGGACTATCGATAATTTAGGTTCGTCCATCGATCGATAATTTACACCTTAGGCTCTGCTTCTAACTTGGGCCCAAATTGTAAAATGGTCTTATCTATTGGCGATTTCGTTCCAATTCACATTCCAAGTAATATTCGGCATGCTAATTACATTGCCGGTTGCCAAATTGCATTATCTCTTATAGTTTCCGAGATATGGACTGTCGATAATTTACACCTTAGGCTCTGCTTCTAACTTGGGCCCAAATTGTAAAATGGTCTTATCTATTGGCGATTTCGTTCCAATTCACTTTCCAAGTAATATTCGGCATGCTAATTACATTGCCGGTTGCCAAATTGCATTATCTCTTACAGTTTCCGAGATATGGACTATCGATAATTTACACCTTAGGCTCTGCTTCTAACTTGGGCCCAAATTGTAAAATGGTCTTATCTATTGGCGATTTCGTCCCAATTCACATTCCAAGTGATATTCGGCATGCTAATTACATTGCCGGTTGCGAAATTGCATTATCTCTTATAGTTTCCGAGATATGGACCATCAATTATTTACACCTTAGGCTCTGCCTCTAACTTGGGCCCAAATTGTAAAATGGTCTTATCTATTGGCGATTTCGTTCCAATTCACATTCCAAGTAATATTCGGCCTGCTAATTACATTGCCGGTTGCCAAATTGCATTATCTCTTATAGTTTCCGAGATATGGACTATCGATAATTTACACCTTAGGCTCTGCTTCTAACTTGGGCCCAAATTGTAAAATGGTCTTATCTATTGGCGATTTCGTTCCAATTCACATTCCAAGTAATATTCGGCATGCTAATTACATTGCCGTTTGCCAAATTGCATTATCTCTTATAGTTTCCGAGATATGGGCTATCGATAATTTACACTTTAGGCTCTGCTTCTAACTTGGGCCCAAATTGTAAAATCGTCTTATCTATTGGCGATTTCGTTCCAATTCACATTCCAAGTAATATTCGGCATGCTAATTACATTGCCGATTGCCAAATTGCATTATCTCTTACAGTTTCCGAGATATGGACTATCGATAATTTACACCTTAGGCTCTGCTTCTAACTTGGGCCCAAATTGTAAAATGGTCTTATCTATTGGCGATTTCGTTCCAATTCACATTCCAAGTAATATTCGGCATGCTAATTACATTGCCGGTTGCCAAATTGCATTATCTCTTATAGTTTCCGAGATATGGACTATCGATAATTTACACCTTAGGCTCTGCTTCTAACTTGGGCCCAAATTGTAAAATGGTCTTATCTATTGGCGATTTCGTTCCAATTCACATTCCAAGTAATATTCGGCATGCTAATTACATTGCCGGTTGCCAAATTGCATTATCACTTATAGTTTCCGAGATATGGGCTATCGATAATTTACACCTTAGGCTCTGCTTCTAACTTGGGCCCAAATTGTAAAATGGTCTTATCTATTGGCGATTTCGTTCCAATTCACATTCCAAGTAATATTCGGCATGCTAATTACATTGCCGGTTGCCAAATTACATTATCTCTTATAGTTTCCGAGATATGGACTATCGATAATTTACACCTTAGGCTCTGCTTCTAACTTGGGCCCAAATTGTAAAATGGCCTTATCTATTGGCGATTTCGTCCCAATTCACATTCCAAGTAATATTCGACATGCTAATTACATTGCCGGTTGCGAAATTGCATTATCTCTTATAGTTTCAGAGATATGGACTATCGATTATTTACACATTAGGCTCTGCTTCTAACTTGGGCCCAAATTGTAAAATGGTCTTATCTATTGGCGATTTCGTTCCAAATCACATTCCAAGTAATATTCGGCATGCTAATTACATTGCCGGTTGCCAAATTGCATTATCTCTTATAGTTTCCGAGATATGGACTATCGATAATTTACACCTTAGGCTCTGCTTCTAACTTGGGCCCAAATTGTAAAATGGTCTTATCTATTGGCGATTTCGTTCCAAATCACATTCCAAGTAATATTCGGCATGCTAATTACATTGCCGGTTGCCAAATTGCATTATCTCTTATAGTTTCCGAGATATGGACTATCGATAATTTACACCTTAGGCTCTGCTTCTAACTTGGGCCCAAATTGTAAAATGGTCTTATCTATTGGCGATTTCGTTCCAAATCACATTCCAAGTAATATTCGGCATGCTAATTACATTGCCGGTTGCCAAATTGCATTATCTCTTATAGTTTCCGAGATATGGACTATCGATAATTTACACCTTAGGCTCTGCTTCTAACTTGGGCCCAAATTGTAAAATGGTCTTATCTATTGGCGATTTGGTTCCAATTCACATTCCATGTAATATTCGGCATGCTAATTACATTGCCGGTTGCCAAATTGCATTATCTCTTATAGTTTCCCAGATATGGACTATTGATAATTTACACCTTAGGCTCTGCTTCTAACTTGGGCCCAAATTGTAAAATGGTCTTATCTATTGGCGATTTCGTTCCAATTCACATTCCAAGTAATATTCGGCATGCTAATTACATTGCCGGTTGCCAAATTGCATTATCTCTTATAGTTTCCCAGATATGGACTATCGATAATTTACACCTTAGGCTCTGCTTCTAACTTGGGCCCATATTGTAAAATGGTCTTATCTATTGGCGATTTCGTTCCAATTCACATTCCAAGTAATATTCGGCATGCTAATTACATTGCCGGTTGCCAAATTGCATTATCTCTTATAGTTTCCGAGATATGGACTGTCGATAATTTACACCTTAGGCTCTGCTTCTAACTTGGGCCCAAATTGTAAAATGGTCTTATCTATTGGCGATTTCATTCCAATTCACATTCCAAGTAATATTCGGCATGCTAATTACATTGCCGATTGCCAAATTGCATTATCTCTTATAGTTTCCGAGATATGGACTGTCGATAATTTACACCTTAGGCTCTGCTTCTAACTTGGGCCCAAATTGTAAAATGGTCTTATCTATTGGCGATTTCGTTCCAATTCACATTCCAAGTAATATTCGGCATGCTAATTACATTGCCGGTTGCCAAATTGCATTATCTCTTATAGTTTCCCAGATATGGACTATCGATAATTTACACCTTAGGCTCTGCTTCTAACTTGGGCCCATATTGTAAAATGGTCTTATCTATTGGCGATTTCGTTCCAATTCACATTCCAAGTAATATTCGGCATGCTAATTACATTGCCGGTTGCGAAATTGCATTATCTCTTATAGTTTCAGAGATATGGACTATCGATTATTTACACATTAGGCTCTGCTTCTAACTTGGGCCCAAATTGTAAAATGGTCTTATCTATTGGCGATTTCGTTCCAAATCACATTCCAAGTAATATTCGGCATGCTAATTACATTGCCGGTTGCCAAATTGCATTATCTCTTATAGTTTCCGAGATATGGACTATCGATAATTTACACCTTAGGCTCTGCTTCTAACTTGGGCCCAAATTGTAAAATGGTCTTATCTATTGGCGATTTCGTTCCAAATCACATTCCAAGTAATATTCGGCATGCTAATTACATTGCCGGTTGCCAAATTGCATTATCTCTTATAGTTTCCGAGATATGGACTATCGATAATTTACACCTTAGGCTCTGCTTCTAACTTGGGCCCAAATTGTAAAATGGTCTTATCTATTGGCGATTTCGTTCCAAATCACATTCCAAGTAATATTCGGCATGCTAATTACATTGCCGGTTGCCAAATTGCATTATCTCTTATAGTTTCCGAGATATGGACTATCGATAATTTACACCTTAGGCTCTGCTTCTAACTTGGGCCCAAATTGTAAAATGGTCTTATCTATTGGCGATTTGGTTCCAATTCACATTCCATGTAATATTCGGCATGCTAATTACATTGCCGGTTGCCAAATTGCATTATCTCTTATAGTTTCCCAGATATGGACTATTGATAATTTACACCTTAGGCTCTGCTTCTAACTTGGGCCCAAATTGTAAAATGGTCTTATCTATTGGCGATTTCGTTCCAATTCACATTCCAAGTAATATTCGGCATGCTAATTACATTGCCGGTTGCCAAATTGCATTATCTCTTATAGTTTCCCAGATATGGACTATCGATAATTTACACCTTAGGCTCTGCTTCTAACTTGGGCCCATATTGTAAAATGGTCTTATCTATTGGCGATTTCGTTCCAATTCACATTCCAAGTAATATTCGGCATGCTAATTACATTGCCGGTTGCCAAATTGCATTATCTCTTATAGTTTCCGAGATATGGACTGTCGATAATTTACACCTTAGGCTCTGCTTCTAACTTGGGCCCAAATTGTAAAATGGTCTTATCTATTGGCGATTTCATTCCAATTCACATTCCAAGTAATATTCGGCATGCTAATTACATTGCCGATTGCCAAATTGCATTATCTCTTATAGTTTCCGAGATATGGACTGTCGATAATTTACACCTTAGGCTCTGCTTCTAACTTGGGCCCAAATTGTAAAATGGTCTTATCTATTGGCGATTTCGTTCCAATTCACATTCCAAGTAATATTCGGCATGCTAATTACATTGCCGATTGCCAAATTGCATTATCTCTTACAGTTTCCGAGATATGGACTATCGATAATTTACACCTTAGGCTCTGCTTCTAACTTGGGCCCAAATTGTAAAATGGTCTTATCTATTGGCGATTTCGTTCCAATTCACATTCCAAGTAATATTCGGCATGCTAATTACATTGCCGGTTGCCAAATTGCATTATCTCTTATAGTTTCCGAGATATGGACTATCGATAATTTACACCTTAGGCTCTGCTTCTAACTTGGGCCCAAATTGTAAAATGGTCTTATCTATTGGCGATTTCGTTCCAATTCACATTCCAAGTAATATTCGGCATGCTAATTACATTGCCGGTTGCCAAATTGCATTATCTCTTATAGTTTCCGAGATATGGACTATCGATAATTTACACCTTAGGCTCTGCTTCTAACTTGGGCCCAAATTGTAAACGGGTCTTATCTATTGGCGATATCGTTCCAATTCACATTCCAAGTAATATTCGGCATGCTAATTACATTGCCGGTTGCCAAATTACATTATCTCTTATAGTTTCCGAGATATGGACTATCGATAATTTACACCTTAGGCTCTGCTTCTAACTTGGGCCCAAATTGTAAAATGGCCTTATCTATTGGCGATTTCATCCCAATTCACATTCCAAGTAATATTCGGCATGCTAATTACATTGCCGGTTGCCAAATTGCATTATCTCTTATAGTTTCCGAGATATGGACTATCGATAATTTACACCTTAGGCTCTGCTTCTAACTTGGGCCCAAATTGTAAAATGGTCTTATCTATTGGCGATCTCGTTCCAATTCACTTTCCAAGTAATATTCGGCATGCTAATTACATTGCCGGTTGCCAAATTGCATTATCTCTTATAGTTTCCGAGATATGGACTGTCGATAATTTACACCTTAGGCTCTGCTTCTAACTTGGGCCCAAATTGTAAAATGGTCTTATCTATTGGCGATTTCATTCCAATTCACATTCCAAGTAATATTCGGCATGCTAATTACATTGCCGGTTGCCAAATTGCATTATCTCTTATAGTTTCCGAGATATGGACTGTCGATAATTTACACCTTAGGCTCTGCTTCTAACTTGAGCCCAAATTGTAAAATGGTCTTATCTATTGGCGATTTCATTCCAATTCACATTCCAAGTAATATTCGGCATGCTAATCACTTTGCCGTTTGCCAAATTGCATTATCTCTTATAGTTTCCGAGATATGGACTGTCGATAATTTACACCTTAGGCTCTGCTTCTAACTTGGGCCCAAATTGTAAAATGGTCTTATCTATTGGCGATTTCGTTCCAATTCACTCTCCAAGTAATATTCGGCATGCTAATTACATTGCCGGTTGCCAAATTGCATTATCTCTTATAGTTTCCGAGATATGGACTATCGATAATTTACACCTTAGGCTCTGCTTCTAACTTGGGCCCAAATTGTAAAATGGTCTTATCTATTGGCGATTTCGTCCCAATTCATATTCCAAGTGATATTCGGCATGCTAATTACATTGCCGGTTGCGAAATTGCATTATCTCTTATAGTTTCCGAGATATGGACCATCAATTATTTACACCTTAGGCTCTGCCTCTAACTTGGGCCCAAATTGTAAAATGGTCTTATCTATTGGCGATTTCGTTCCAATTCACATTCCAAGTAATATTCGGCCTGCTAATTACATTGCCGGTTGCCAAATTGCATTATCACTTATAGTTTCCGAGATATGGACTATCGATAATATACACCTTAGGCTCTGCTTCTAACTTGGGCCCAAATTGTAAAATGGTCTTATCTATTGGCGATTTCGTTCCAATTCACATTCCAAGTAATATTCGGCATGCTAATTACATTGCCGGTTACCAAATTGCATTATCTCTTATAGTTTCCGAGATATGGGCTATCGATAATTTACACCTTAGGCTCTGCTTCTAACTTGGGCCCAAATTGTAAAATCGTCTTATCTATTGGCGATTTCGTTCCAATTCACATTCCAAGTAATATTCGGCATGCTAATTACATTGCCGATTGCCAAATTGCATTATCTCTTACAGTTTCCGAGATATGGACTATCGATAATTTACACCTTAGGCTCTGCTTCTAACTTGGGCCCAAATTGTAAAATGGTCTTATCTATTGGCGATTTCGTTCCAATTCACATTCCAAGTAATATTCGGCATGCTAATTACATTGCCGGTTGCCAAATTGCATTATCTCTTATAGTTTCCGAGATATGGGCTATCGATAATTTACACCTTAGGCTCTGCTTCTAACTTGGGCCCAAATTGTAAAATCGTCTTATCTATTGGCGATTTCGTTCCAATTCACATTCCAAGTAATATTCGGCATGCTAATTACATTGCCGACTGCCAAATTGCATTATCTCTTACAGTTTCCGAGATATGGACTATCGATAATTTACACCTTAGGCTCTGCTTCTAACTTGGGCCCATATTGTAAAATGGTCTTATCTATTGGCGATTTCGTTCCAATTCACAATCCAAGTAATATAGGGCATGCTAATTACATTGCCGGTTGCCAAATTGCATTATCTCTTATAGTTTCCGAGATATGGACTATCGATAATTTACACCTTAGGCTCTGCTTCTAACTTGGGCCCAAATTGTAAAATGGTCTTATCTATTGGCGATTTCGTTCCAATTCACATTCCAAGTAATATTCGGCATGCTAATTACATTGCCGGTTGCCAAATTGCATTATCTCTTATAGTTTCCAAGATATGGACTATCGATAATTTACACCTTAGGCTCTGCTTCTAACTTGGGCCCAAATTGTAAAATGGTCTTATCTATTGGCGATTTCGTCCCAATTCACATTCCAAGTGATATTCGGCATGCTAATTACATTGCCGGTTGCGAAATTGCATTATCTCTTATAGTTTCCGAGATATGGACTATCGATAATTTACACCTTAGGCTCTGCTTCTAACTTGGGCCCAAATTGTAAAATGGTATTATCTATTGGCGATTTCGTTCCAATTCACATTCCAAGTAATATTCGGCATGCTAATTACATTGCCGGTTGCCAAATTGCATTATCTCTTATAGTTTCCGAGATATGGACTATCGATAATTTACACCTTAGGCTCTGCTTCTAACTTGGGCCCAAATTGTAAAATGGTCTTATCTATTGGCGATTTCGTTCCAATTCACATTCCAAGTAATATTCGGCATGCTAATTACATTGCCGGTTGCCAAATTGCATTATCTCTTATAGTTTCCGAGATATGGACTATCGATAATTTACACCTTAGGCTCTGCTTCTAACTTGGGCCCAAATTGTAAAATGGTCTTATCTATTGGCGATTTCGTCCCAATTCACATTCCAAGTGATATTCGGCATGCTAATTACATTGCCGGTTGCGAAATTGCATTATCTCTTATAGTTTCCGAGATATGGACTATCGATAATTTACACCTTAGTCTCTGCTTCTAACTTGGGCCCAAATTGTAAAATGGTCTTATCTATTGGCGATTTCGTTCCAATTCACATTCCAAGTAATATTCGGCATGCTAATTACATTGCCGGTTGCCAAATTGCATTATCTCTTATAGTTTCTGAGATATGGACTATCGATAATTTACACCTTAGGCTCTGCTTCTAACTTGGGCCCAAATTGTAAAATGGTCTTATCTATTGGCGATTTCGTTCCAATTCACATTCCAAGTAATATTCGGCATGCTAATTACATTGCCGGTTGCCAAATTGCATTATCTCTTATAGTTTCCGAGATATGGACTATCGATAATTTACACCTTAGGCTCTGCTTCTAACTTGGGCCCAAATTGTAAAATGGTCTTATCTATTGGCGATTTCGTCCCAATTCACATTCCAAGTGATATTCGGCATGCTAATTACATTGCCGGTTGCGAAATTGCATTATCTCTTATAGTTTCCGAGATATGGACTATCGATAATTTACACCTTAGTCTCTGCTTCTAACTTGGGCCCAAATTGTAAAATGGTCTTATCTATTGGCGATTTCGTTCCAATTCACATTCCAAGTAATATTCGGCATGCTAATTACATTGCCGGTTGCCAAATTGAATTATCTCTTATAGTTTCCGAGATATGGACTATCTATAATTTACACCTTAGGCTCTGCTTCTAACTTGGGCCCAAATTGTAAAATGGTCTAACCTATTGGCGATTTCGTTCCAATTCACATTCCAAGTAATATTCGGCATGCTAATTACATTGCCGGTTGCCAAATTGCATTATCTCTTATAGTTTCCGAGATATGGACTATCGATAATTTACACCTTAGGCTCTGCTTCTAACTTGGGCCCAAATTGTAAAATGGTCTTATCTATTGGCGATTTCGTTCCAATTCACATTCCAAGTAATATTCGGCATGCTAATTACATTGCCGGTTGCCAAATTGCATTATCTCTTATAGTTTCCGAGATATGGACTATCGATAATTTACACCTTAGGCTCTGCTTCTAACTTGGGCCCAAATTGTAAAATGGTCTTATCTATTGGCGATTTCGTTCCAATTCACATTCCAAGTAATATTCGGCATGCTAATTACATTGCCGGTTGCTTGCCAAATTGCATTATCTCTTATAGTTTCCGAGATATGGACTATCGATAATTTACACCTTAGGCTCTGCTTCTAACTTGGGCCCAAATTGTAAAATGGTCTTACCTATTGGCGATTTCGTTCCAATTCACACTCCAAGTAATATTCGGCATGCTAATTACATTGCCGGTTGCGAAATTGCATTATCTCTTATAGTTTCCGAGATATGGACTATCAATAATTTACACCTTAGGCTCTGCTTCTAACTTGGGCCCAAATTGTAAAATGGTCTTATCAATTGGCGATTTCGTTCCAATTCACATTCCAAGTAATATTCGGCATGCTAATTACATTGCCGGTTGCCAAATTTCATTATCTCTTATAGTTTCCGAGATATGGACTATCGATAATTTACACCTTAGGCTCTGCTTCTAACTTGGGCCCAAATTGTAAAATGGTCTGATCTATTGGCGATTTCGTTCCAATTCACATTCCAAGTAATATTCGGCATGCTAATTACATTGCCGGTTGCCAAATTGCATTATCTCTTATAGTTTCCGAGATATGGACTATCGATAATTTACACCTTAGGCTCTGCTTCTAACTTGGGCCCAAATTGTAAAATGGTCTTATCTATTGGCGATTTCGTCCCAATTCATATTCCAAGTGATATTCGGCATGCTAATTACATTGCCGGTTGCGAAATTGCATTATCTCTTATAGTTTCCGAGATATGGACTATCAATAATTTACACCTTAGGCTCTGCTTCTAACTTGGGCCCAAATTGTAAAATGGTCTTATCTATTGGCGATTTCGTTCCAATTCACATTCCAAGTAATATTCGGCATGCTAATCACATTGCCGGTTGCCAAATTGCATTATCTCTTATAGTTTCCGAGATATGGACTATCGATAATTTACACCTTCGGCTCTGCTTCTAACTTGGGCCCAAATTGTAAAATGGTCTTATCTATTGGCGATTTCGTTCCAATTCACATTCCAAGTAATATTCGGCATGCTAATTACATTGCCGGTTGCCAAATTGCATTATCTCTTATAGTTTCCGAGATATGGACTATCGATAATTTACACCTTAGGCTCTGCTTCTAACTTGGGCCCAAATTGTAAAATGGTCTTATCTATTGGCGATTTCGTTCCAATTCACATTCCAAGTAATATTCGGCATGCTAATTATATTGCCGGTTGCGAAATTGCATTATCTCTTATAGTTTCCGAGATATGGACTATCGATAATTTACACCTTAGGCTCTGCTTCTAACTTGGGCCCAAATTGTAAAATGGTATTATCTATTGGCGATTTCGTTCCAATTCACATTCCAAGTAATATTCGGCATGCTAATTACATTGCCGGTTGCCAAATTGCATTATCTCTTATAGTTTCCGAGATATGGACTATCGATAATTTACACCTTAGGCTCTGCTTCTAACTTGGGCCCAAATTGTAAAATGGTCTTATCTATTGGCGATTTCGTTCCAATTCACATTCCAAGTAATATTCGGCATGCTAATTACATTGCCGGTTGCCAAATTGCATTATCTCTTATAGTTTCCGAGATATGGACTATCGATAATTTACACCTCAGGCTCTGCTTCTAACTTGGGCCCAAATTGTAAAATGGTCTTATCTATTGGCGATTTCGTCCCAATTCACATTCCAAGTGATATTCGGCATGCTAATTACATTGCCGGTTGCGAAATTGCATTATCTCTTATAGTTTCCGAGATATGGACTATCGATAATTTACACCTTAGGCTCTGCTTCTAACTTGGGCCCAAATTGTAAAATGGTCTTATCTATTGGCGATTTCGTTCCAATTCATATTCCAAGTAATATTCGGCATGCTAATTACATTGCCGGTTGCCAAATTGCATTATCTCTTATAGTTTCTGAGATATGGACTATCGATAATTTACACCTTAGGCTCTGCTTCTAACTTGGGCCCAAATTGTAAAATGGTCTTATCTATTGGCGATTTCGTTCCAATTCACATTCCAAGTAATATTCGGCATGCTAATTACATTGCCGGTTGCCAAATTGCATTATCTCTTATAGTTTCCGAGATATGGACTATCGATAATTTACACCTTAGGCTCTGCTTCTAACTTGCTCCCAAATTGTAAAATGGTCTTATCTATTGGCGATTTCGTTCCAATTCACATTCCAAGTAATATTCGGCATGCTAATTACATTGCCGGTTGCCAAATTGCATTATCTCTTATAGTTTCCGAGATATGGACTATCGATAATTTACACCTTAGGCTCTGCTTCTAACTTGGGCCCAAATTGTAAAATGGTCTTATCTATTGGCGATTTCGTTCCAATTCACATTCCAAGTAATATTCGGCATGCTAATTACATTGCCGGTTGCCAAATTGAATTATCTCTTATAGTTTCCGAGATATGGACTATCTATAATTTACACCTTAGGCTCTGCTTCTAACTTGGGCCCAAATTGTAAAATGGTCTAACCTATTGGCGATTTCGTTCCAATTCACATTCCAAGTAATATTCGGCATGCTAATTACATTGCCGGTTGCCAAATTGCATTATCTCTTATAGTTTCCGAGATATGGACTATCGATAATTTACACCTTAGGCTCTGCTTCTAACTTGGGCCCAAATTGTAAAATGGTCTTATCTATTGGCGATTTCGTTCCAATTCACATTCCAAGTAATATTCGGCATGCTAATTACATTGCCGGTTGCCAAATTGCATTATCTCTTATAGTTTCCGAGATATGGACTATCGATAATTTACACCTTAGGCTCTGCTTCTAACTTGGGCCCAAATTGTAAAATGGTCTTATCTATTGGCGATTTCGTTCCAATTCACATTCCAAGTAATATTCGGCATGCTAATTACATTGCCGGTTGCCAAATTGCATTATCTCTTATAGTTTCCGAGATATGGACTATCGATAATTTACACCTTAGGCTCTGCTTCTAACTTGGGCCCAAATTGTAAAATGGTCTTACCTATTGGCGATTTCGTTCCAATTCACACTCCAAGTAATATTGGGCATGCTAATTACATTGCCGGTTGCGAAATTGCATTATCTCTTATAGTTTCCGAGATATGGACTATCAATAATTTACACCTTAGGCTCTGCTTCTAACTTGGGCCCAAATTGTAAAATGGTCTTATCTATTGGCGATTTCGTTCCAATTCACATTCCAAGTAATATTCGGCATGCTAATTACATTGCCGGTTGCCAAATTGCATTATCTCTTATAGTTTCCGAGATATGGACTATCGATAATTTACACCTTAGGCTCTGCTTCTAACTTGGGCCCAAATTGTAAAATGGTCTGATCTATTGGCGATTTCGTTCCAATTCACATTCCAAGTAATATTCGGCATGCTAATTACATTTCCGGTTGCCAAATTGCATTATCTCTTATAGTTTCCGAGATATGGACTATCGATAATTTACACCTTAGGCTCTGCTTCTAACTTGGGCCCAAATTGTAAAATGGTCTTATCTATTGGCGATTTCGTCCCAATTCATATTCCAAGTGATATTCGGCATGCTAATTACATTGCCGGTTGCGAAATTGCATTATCTCTTATAGTTTCCGAGATATGGACTATCAATAATTTACACCTTATGCTCTGCTTCTAACTTGGGCCCAAATTGTAAAATGGTCTTATCTATTGGCGATTTCGTTCCAATTCACATTCCAAGTAATAT
The DNA here is from genome assembly GCF_030347505.1 of Rhynchophorus ferrugineus. Taxonomy (NCBI): domain Eukaryota; kingdom Metazoa; phylum Arthropoda; class Insecta; order Coleoptera; family Curculionidae; genus Rhynchophorus; species Rhynchophorus ferrugineus. The sequence goes on from NW_027472862.1 coordinate 99,508, forward strand.
TCGGCATGCTAATTACATTGCCGGTTGCCAAATTGCATTATCTCTTATAGTTTCCGAGATATGGACTATCGATTATTTACACCTTAGGCTCTGCTTCTAACTTGGGCCCAAATTGTAAAATGGTCTTATCTATTGGCGATTTCGTTCCAATTCACATTCCAAGTAATATTCGGCATGCTAATTACATTGCCGGTTGCCAAATTGCATTATCTCTTATAGTTTCCGAGATATGGACTATCGATAATTTACACCTTAGGCTCTGCTTCTAACTTGGGCCCAAATTGTAAAATGGTCTTATCTATTGGCGATTTCGTTCCAATTCACATTCCAAGTAATATTCGGCATGCTAATTATATTGCCGGTTGCCAAATTGCATTATCTCTTATAGTTTCCGAGATATGGACTATCGATAATTTACTCCTTAGGCTCTGCTTCTAACTTGGGCCCAAATTGTAAAATGGTCTTATCTATTGGCGATTTCGTTCCAATTCACATTCCAAGTAATATTCGGCATGCTAATTACATTGCCGGTTGCCAAATTGCATTATCTCTTATAGTTTCCGAGATATGGACTATCGATAATTTACACCTTAGGCTCTGCTTCTAACTTGGGCCCAAATTGTAAAATGGTCTTATCTATTGGCGATTTCGTCCCAATTCACATTCCAAGTGATATTCGGCATGCTAATTACATTGCCGGTTGCGAAATTGCATTATCTCTTATAGTTTCCAAGATATGGACTATCGATAATTTACACCTTAGGCTCTGCTTCTAACTTGGGCCCAAATTGTAAAATGGTATTATCTATTGGCGATTTCGTTCCAATTCACATTCCAAGTAATATTCGGCATGCTAATTACATTGCCGGTTGCCAAATTGCATTATCTCTTATAGTTTCCGAGATATGGACTATCGATAATTTACACCATAGGCTCTGCTTCTAACTTGGGCCCAAATTGTAAAATGGTCTTATCTATTGGCGATTTCGTTCCAATTCACATTCCAAGTAATATTCGGCATGCTAATTACATTGCCGGTTGCCAAATTGCATTATCTCTTATAGTTTCCGAGATATGGACTATCGATAATTTACACCTTAGGCTCTGCTTCTAACTTGGGCCCAAATTGTAAAATGGTCTTATCTATTGGCGCTTTCGTTCCAATTCACATTCCAAGTAATATTCGGCATGCTAATTACATTGCCGGTTGCCAAATTGCATTATCTCTTACAGTTTCCGAGATATGGACTATCGATAATTTACACCTTAGGCTCTGCTTCTAACTTGGGCCCAAATTGTAAAATGGTCTTATCTATTGGCGATTTCGTTCCAATTCACATTCCAAGTAATATTCGGCATGCTAATTACATTGCCGGTTGCCAAATTGAATTATCTCTTATAGTTTCCGAGATATGGACTATCGATAATTTACACCTTAGGCTCTGCTTCTAACTTGGGCCCAAGTTGTAAAATGGTCTTACCTATTGGCGATTTCGTTCCAATTCACATTCCAAGTAATATTCGGCATGCTAATTACATTGCCGGTTGCCAAATTGCATTATCTCTTATAGTTTCCGAGATATGGACTATCGATAATTTACTCCTTAGGCTCTGCTTCTAACTTGGGCCCAAATTGTAAAATGGTCTTATCTATTGGCGATTTCGTTCCAATTCACATTCCAAGTAATATTCGGCATGCTAATTACATTGCCGGTTGCCAAATTGCATTATCTCTTATAGTTTCCGAGATATGGACTATCGATAATTTACACCTTAGGCTCTGCTTCTAACTTGGGCCCAAATTGTAAAATGGTCTTATCTATTGGCGATTTCGTCCCAATTCACATTCCAAGTGATATTCGGCATGCTAATTACATTGCCGGTTGCGAAATTGCATTATCTCTTATAGTTTCCGAGATATGGACTATCGATAATTTACACCTTAGGCTCTGCTTCTAACTTGGGCCCAAATTGTAAAATGGTATTATCTATTGGCGATTTCGTTCCAATTCACATTCCAAGTAATATTCGGCATGCTAATTACATTGCCGGTTGCCAAATTGCATTATCTCTTATAGTTTCCGAGATATGGACTATCGATAATTTACACCTTAGGCTCTGCTTCTAACTTGGGCCCAAATTGTAAAATGGTCTTATCTATTGGCGATTTCGTTCCAATTCACATTCCAAGTAATATTCGGCATGCTAATTACATTGCCGGTTGCCAAATTGCATTATCTCTTATAGTTTCCGAGATATGGACTATCGATAATTTACACCTTAGGCTCTGCTTCTAACTTGGGCCCAAATTGTAAAATGGTCTTATCTATTGGCGATTTCGTTCCAATTCACATTCCAAGTAATATTCGGCAAGCTAATTACATTGCCGGTTGCCAAATTGAATTATCTCTTATAGTTTCCGAGATATGGACTATCTATAATTTACACCTTAGGCTCTGCTTCTAACTTGGGCCCAAATTGTAAAATGGTCTAACCTATTGGCGATTTCGTTCCAATTCACATTCCAAGTAATATTCGGCATGCTAATTACATTGCCGGTTGCCAAATTGCATTATCTCTTATAGTTTCCGAGATATGGACTATCGATAATTTACACCTTAGGCTCTGCTTCTAACTTGGGCCCAAATTGTAAAATGGTCTTATCTATTGGCGATTTCGTTCCAATTCACATTCTAAGTAATATTCGGCATGCTAATTACATTGCCGGTTGCCAAATTGCATTATCTCTTATAGTTTCCGAGATATGGACTATCGATAATTTACACCTTAGGCTCTGCTTCTAACTTGGGCCCAAATTGTAAAATGGTCTTACCTATTGGCGATTTCGTTCCAATTCACACTCCAAGTAATATTCGGCATGCTAATTACATTGCCGGTTGCGAAATTGCATTATCTCTTATAGTTTCCGAGATATGGACTATCAATAATTTACACCTTAGGCTCTGCTTCTAACTTGGGCCCAAATTGTAAAATGGTCTTATCTATTGGCGATTTCGTTCCAATTCACATTCCAAGTAATATTCGGCATGCTAATTACTTTGCCGGTTGCCAAATTGCATTATCTCTTATAGTTTCCGAGATATGGACTATCGATAATTTACACCTTAGGCTCTGCTTCTAACTTGGGCCCAAATTGTAAAATGGTCTGATCTATTGGCGATTTCGTTCCAATTCACATTCCAAGTAATATTCGGCATGCTAATTACATTGCCGGTTGCCAAATTGCATTATCTCTTATAGTTTCCGAGATATGGACTATCGATAATTTACACCTTAGGCTCTGCTTCTAACTTGGGCCCAAATTGTAAAATGGTCTTACCTATTGGCGATTTCGTTGCAATTCACATTCCAAGTAATATTCGGCATGCTAATTACATTGCCGGTTGCCAAATTGCATTATCTCTTATAGTTTCCGAGATATGGACTATCGATAATTTACACCTTAGGCTCTGCTTCTAACTTGGGCCCAAATTGTAAAATGGTCTTATCTATTGGCGATTTCGTTCCAATTCACATTCCAAGTAATATTCGGCATGCTAATTACATTGCCGGTTGCCAAATTGCATTATCTCTTATAGTTTCCGAGATACGGACTATCGATAATTTACACCTTAGGCTCTGCTTCTAACTTGGGCCCAAATTGTAAAATGGTCTTATCTATTGGCGATTTCGTCCCAATTCACATTCCAAGTGATATTCGGCATGCTAATTACATTGCCGGTTGCGAAATTGTATTATCTCTTATAGTTTCCGAGATATGGACTATCGATAATTTACACCTTAGGCTCTGCTTCTAACTTGGGCCTAAATTGTAAAATGGTCTTATCTATTGGCGATTTCGTTCCAATTCACATTCCAAGTAATATTCGGCATGCTAATTACATTGCCGGTTGCCAAATTGCATTATCTCTTATAGTTTCCGAGATATGGACTATCGATAATTTACACCTTAGGCTCTGCTTCTAACTTGGGCCCAAATTGTAAAATGGTCTTATCTATTGGCGATTTCGTTCCAATTCACATTCCAAGTAATATTCGGCATGCTAATTACATTGCCGGTTGCCAAATTGAATTATCTCTTATAGTTTCCGAGATATGGACTATCGATAATTTACACCTTAGGCTCTGCTTCTAACTTGGGCCCAAATTGTAAAATGGTCTTACCTTTTGGCGATTTCGTTCCAATTCACATTCCAGGTAATATTCGGCATGCTAATTACATTGCCGGTTGCCAAATTGCATTATCTCTTATAGTTTCCGAGATATGGACTATCGATAATTTACTCCTTAGGCTCTGCTTCTAACTTGGGCCCAAATTGTAAAATGGTCTTATCTATTGGCGATTTCGTTCCAATTCACATTCCAAGTAATATTCGGCATGCTAATTACATTGCCGGTTGCCAAATTGCATTATCTCTTATAGTTTCCGAGATATGGACTATCGATAATTTACACCTTAGGCTCTGCTTCTAACTTGGGCCCAAATTGTAAAATTGTCTTATCTATTGGCGATTTCGTCCCAATTCACATTCCAAGTGATATTCGGCATGCTAATTACATTGCCGGTTGCGAAATTGCATTATCTCTTATAGTTTCCGAGATATGGACTATCGATAATTTACACCTTAGGCTCTGCTTCTAACTTGGGCCCAAATTGTAAAATGGTATTATCTATTGGCGATTTCGTTCCAATTCACATTCCAAGTAATATTCGGCATGCTAATTACATTGCCGGTTGCCAAATTGAATTATCTCTTATAGTTTCCGAGATATGGACTATCGATAATTTACACCTTAGGCTCTGCTTCTAACTTGGGCCCAAATTGTAAAATGGTCTTATCTATTGGCGATTTCGTTCCAATTCACATTCCAAGTAATATTCGGCATGCTAATTACATTGCCGGTTGCCAAATTGCATTATCTCTTATAGTTTCCGAGATATGGACTATCGATAATTTACACCTTAGGCTCTGCTTCTAACTTGGGCCCAAATTGTAAAATGGTCTTATCTATTGGCGATTTCGTCCCAATTCACATTCCAAGTGATATTCGGCATGCTAATTACATTGCCGGTTGCGAAATTGCATTATCTCTTATAGTTTCCGAGATATGGACTATCGATAATTTACACCTTAGGCTCTGCTTCTAACTTGGGCCCAAATTGTAAAATGGTCTTATCTATTGGCGATTTCGTTCCAATTCACATTCCAAGTAATATTCGGCATGCTAATTACATTGCCGGTTGCCAAATTGCATTATCTCTTATAGTTTCCGAGATATGGACTATCGATAATTTACACCTTAGGCTCTGCTTCTAACTTGGGCCCAAATTGTAAAATGGTCTTATCTATTGGCGATTTCGTTCCAATTCACATTCCAAGTAATATTCGGCATGCTAATTACATTGCCGGTTGCCAAATTGCATTATCTCTTATAGTTTCCGAGATATGGACTATCGATAATTTACACCATAGGATCTGCTTCTAACTTGGGCCCAAATTGTAAAATGGTCTTATCTATTGGCGATTTCGTTCCAATTCACATTCCAAGTAATATTCGGCATGCTAATTACATTGCCGGTTGCCAAATTGAATTATCTCTTATAGTTTCCGAGATATGGACTATCGATAATTTTCACCTTAGGCTCTGCTTCTAACTTGGGCCCAAATTGTAAAATGGTCTTACCTATTGGCGATTTCGTTCCAATTCACATTCCAAGTAATATTCGGCATGCTAATTACATTGCCGGTTGCCAAATTGCATTATCTCTTATAGTTTCCGAGATATGGACTATCGATAATTTACACCTTAGGCTCTGCTTCTAACTTGGGCCCAAATTGTAAAATGGTCTTATCTATTGGCGATTTCGTTCCAATTCACATTCCAAGTAATATTCGGCATGCTAATTACATTGCCGGTTGCCAAATTGCATTATCTCTTATAGTTTCCGAGATATGGACTATCGATAATTTACACCTTAGGCTCTGCTTCTAACTTGGGCCCAAATTGTAAAATGGTCTTATCTATTGGCGATTTCGTTCCAATTCACATTCCAAGTAATATTCGGCATGCTAATTACATTGCCGGTTGCCAAATTGCATTATCTCTTATAGTTTCCGAGATATGGACTATCGATAATTTACACCTTAGGCTCTGCTTCTAACTTGGGCCCAAATTGTAAAATGGTCTTATCTATTGGCGATTTCGTCCCAATTCATATTCCAAGTGATATTCGGCATGCTAATTACATTGCCGGTTGCGAAATTGCATTATCTCTTATAGTTTCCGAGATATGGACTATCGATAATTTACACCTTAGGCTCTGCTTCTAACTTGGGCCCAAATTGTAAAATGGTCTTATCTATTGGCGACTTCGTTCCAATTCACATTCCAAGTAATATTCGGCATGCTAATTACATTGCCGGTTGCGAAATTGCATTATCTCTTATAGTTTCCGAGATATGGACTATCGATAATTTACACCTTAGGCTCTGCTTCTAACTTGGGCCCAAATTGTAAAATGGTCTTATCTATTGGCGATTTCGTTCCAATTCACATTCCAAGTAATATTCGGCATGCTAATTACATTGCCGGTTGCCAAATTGCATTATCTCTTATAGTTTCCGAGATATGGACTATCGATAATTTACACCTTAGGCTCTGCTTCTAACTTGGGCCCAAATTGTAAAATGGTCTTATCTATTGGCGATTTCGTTCCAATTCACATTCCAAGTAATATTCGGCATGCTAATTACATTGCCGGTTGCCAAATTGCATTATCTCTTATAGTTTCCGAGATACGGACTATCGATAATTTACACCTTAGGCTCTGCTTCTAACTTGGGCCCAAATTGTAAAATGGTCTTATCTATTGGCGATTTCGTCCCAATTCACATTCCAAGTGATATTCGGCATGCTAATTACATTGCCGGTTGCGAAATTGCATTATCTCTTATAGTTTCCGAGATATGGACTATCGATAATTTACACCTTAGGCTCTGCTTCTAACTTGGGCCCAAATTGTAAAATGGTCTTATCTATTGGCGATTTCGTTCCAATTCACATTCCAAGTAATATTCGGCATGCTAATTACATTGCCGGTTGCCAAATTGCATTATCTCTTATAGTTTCCGAGATATGGACTATCGATAATTTACACCTTAGGCTCTGCTTCTAACTTGGGCCCAAATTGTAAAATGGTCTTATCTATTGGCGATTTCGTTCCAATTCACATTCCAAGTAATATTCGGCATGCTAATTACATTGCCGGTTGCCAAATTGCATTATCTCTTATAGTTTCCGAGATATGGACTATCGATAATTTACACTTTAGGCTCTGCTTCTAACTTGGGCCCAAATTGTAAAATGGTCTTACCTATTGGCGATTTCGTTCCAATTCACACTCCAAGTAATATTCGGCATGCTAATTACATTGCCGGTTGCGAAATTGCATTATCTCTTATAGTTTCCGAGATATGGACTATCAATAATTTACACCTTAGGCTCTGCTTCTAACTTGGGCCCAAATTGTAAAATGGTCTTATCTATTGGCGATTTCGTTCCAATTCACATTCCAAGTAATATTCGGCATGCTAATTACATTGCCGGTTGCCAAATTGCATTATCTCTTATAGTTTCCGAGATATGGACTATCGATAATTTACACCTTAGGCTCTGCTTCTAACTTGGGCCCAAATTGTAAAATGGTCTTATCTATTGGCGATTTCGTTCCAATTCACATTCCAAGTAATATTCGGCATGCTAATTACATTGCCGGTTGCCAAATTGCATTATCTCTTATAGTTTCCGAGATATGGACTATCGATAATTTACACCTAAGGCTCTGCTTCTAACTTGGGCCCAAATTGTAAAATGGTCTTATCTATTGGCGATTTCGTCCCAATTCATATTCCAAGTGATATTCGGCATGCTAGTTACATTGCCGGTTGCGAAATTGCATTATCTCTTATAGTTTCCGAGTTATGGACTATCGATAATTTACACCTTAGGCTCTGCTTCTAACTTGGGCCCAAATTGTAAAATGGTCTTATCTATTGGCGACTTCGTTCCAATTCACATTCCAAGTAATATTCGGCATGCTAATTACATTGCCGGTTGCCAAATTGCATTATCTCTTATAGTTTCCGAGATATTGACTATCGATAATTTACACCTTAGGCTCTGCTTCTAACTTGGGCCCAAATTGTAAAGTTGTCTTATCTATTGGCGATTTCGTTGCAATTCACATTCCAAGTAATATTCGGCATGCTAATTACATTGCCGGTTGCCAAATTGCATTATCTCTTATAGTTTCCGAGATATGGACTATCGATAATTTACACCTTAGGCTCTGCTTCTAACTTGGGCCCAAATTGTAAAATGGTCTTATCTATTGGCGATTTCGTTCCAATTCACATTCCAAGTAATATTCGGCATGCTAATTACATTGCCGGTTGCCAAATTGCATTATCTCTTATAGTTTCCGAGATATGGACTATCGATAATTTACACCTTAGGCTCTGCTTCTAACTTGGGCCCAAATTGTAAAATGGTCTTACCTATTGGCGATTTCGTTCCAATTCACACTCCAAGTAATATTCGGCATGCTAATTACATTGCCGGTTGCGAAATTGCATTATCTCTTATAGTTTCCGAGATATGGACTCTCAATAATTTACACCTTAGGCGCTGCTTCTAACTTGGGCCCAAATTGTAAAATGGTCTTATCTATTGGCGATTTCGTTCCAATTCACATTCCAAGTAATATTCGGCATGCTAATTACATTGCCGGTTGCCAAATTGCATTATCTCTTATAGTTTCCGAGATATGGACTATCGATAATTTACACCTTAGGCTCTGCTTCTAACTTGGGCCCAAATTGTAAAATGGTCTTATCTATTGGCGATTTCGTCCCAATTCATATTCCAAGTGATATTCGGCATGCTAATTACATTGCCGGTTGCGAAATTGCATTATCTCTTATAGTTTCCGAGATATGGACTATCAATAATTTACACCTTAGGCTCTGCTTCTAACTTGGGCCCAAATTGTAAAATGGTCTTATCTATTGGCGATTTCGTTCCAATTCACATTCCAAGTAATATTCGGCATGCTAATTACATTGCCGGTTGCCAAATTGCATTATCTCTTATAGTTTCCGAGATATGGACTATCGATAATTTACACCTTAGGCTCTGCTTCTAACTTGGGCCCAAATTGTAAAATGGTCTTATCTATTGGCGATTTCGTTCCAATTCACATTCCAAGTAATATTCGGCATGCTAATTACATTGCCGGTTGCCAAATTGCATTATCTCTTATAGTTTCCGAGACATGGACTATCGATAATTTACACCTTAGGCTCTGCTTCTAACTTGGGCCCAAATTGTAAAATGGTCTTATCTATTGGCGATTTCGTTCCAATTCACATTCCAAGTAATATTCGGCATGCTAATTATATTGCCGGTTGCCAAATTGCATTATCTCTTATAGTTTCCGAGATATGGACTATCGATAATTTACACCTTAGGCTCTGCTTCTAATTTGGGCCCAAATTGTAAAATGGTCTTATCTATTGGCGATTTCGTTCCAATTCACATTCCAAGTAATATTCAGCATGCTAATTACATTGCCGGTTGCCAAATTGCATTATCTCTTATAGTTTCCGAGATATGGACTATCGATAATTTACACCTTAGGCTCTGCTTCTAACTTGGGCCCAAATTGTAAAATGGTCTTATCTATTGGCGATTTCGTTCCAATTCACACTCCAAGTAATATTCGGCATGCTAATTACATTGCCGGTTGCGAAATTGCATTATCTCTTATAGTTTCCGAGATATGGACTATCAAATATTTACACCTTAGGCTCTGCTTCTAACTTGGGCCCAAATTGTAAAATGGTCTTATCTATTGGCGATTTCGTTCCAATTCACATTCCAAGTAATATTCGGCATGCTAATTACATTGCCGGTTGCCAAATTGCATTATCTCTTATAGTTTCCGAGATATGGACTATCGATAATTTACACCTTAGGCTCTGCTTCTAACTTGGGCAAAAATTGTAAAATGGTCTTATCTATTGGCGATTTCGTTCCAATTCACATTCCAAGTAATATTCGGCATGCTAATTACATTGCCGGTTGCCAAATTGCATTATCTCTTATAGTTTCCGAGATATGGACTATCGATAATTTATACCTTATGCTCTGCTTCTAACTTGGGCCCAAATTGTAAAATGGTCTTATCTATTGGCGATTTCGTTCCAATTCAGACTCCAAGTAATATTCGGCATGCTAATTACATTGCCGCTTGCCAAATTGCATTATCTCTTATAGTTTCCGAGATATGGACTATTGATAATTTACACCATAGGCTCTGCTTCTAACTTGGGCCCAAATTGTAAAATGGTCTTATCTTTTGGCGATTTCGTTCCAATTCACATTCCAAGTAATATTCGGCATGCTAATTACATTGCCGGTTGCCAAATTGCATTATCTCTTATAGTTTCCGAGATATGGACTATCGATAATTTACACCTTAGGCTCTGCTTCTAACTTGGGCCCAAATTGTAAAATGGTCTTATCTATTGGCGATTTCGTTCCAATTCACATTCCAAGTAATATTCGGCATGCTAATTACATTGCCGTTTGCCAAATTGCATTATCTCTTATAGTTTCCGAGATATGGACTATCGATAATTTACACCTTAGGCTCTGCTTCTAACTTGGGCCCAAATTGTAAAATGGTCTTATCTATTGGCGACTTCGTTCCAATTCACATTCCAAGTAATATTCGGCATGCTAATTACATTGCCGGTTGCCAAATTGCATTATCTCTTATAGTTTCCGAGATATGGACTATCGATAATTTACACCTTAGGCTCTGCTTCTAACTTGGGCCCAAATTGTAAAATGGTCTTATCTATTGGCGATTTCGTTCCAATTCACACTCCAAGTAATATTCGGCATGCTAATTACATTGCCGGTTGCGAAATTGCATTATCTCTTATAGTTTCCGAGATATGGACTATCGATAATTTACACCTTAGGCTCTGCTTCTAACTTGGGCCCAAATTGTAAAATGGTCTTATCTATTGGCGATTTCGTTCCAATTCACATTCCAAGTAGTATTCGGCATGCTAATTACATTGCCGGTTGCCAAATTGCATTATCTCTTATAGTTTCCGAGATATGGACTATCGATAATTTACACCTTAGGCTCTGCTTCTAACTTGGGCCCAAATTGTAAAATGGTCTTATCTATTGGCGATTTCGTTCCAATTCACATTCCAAGTAATATTCGGCATGCTAATTACATTGCCGGTTGCCAAATTGCATTATCTCTTATAGTTTCCGAGATATGGACTATCGATAATTTACACCTTAGGCTCTGCTTCTAACTTGGGCCCAAATTGTAAAATGGTCTTATCTATTGGCGATTTCGTCCCAATTCACATTCCAAGTGATATTCGGCATGCTAATTACATTGCCGGTTGCCAAATTGCATTATCTCTTATAGTTTCCGAGATATGGACTATCGATAATTTACACCTTAGGCTCTGCTTCTAACTTGGGCCCAAATTGTAAAATGGTCTTATCTATTGGCGATTTCGTTCCAATTCACATTCTAAGTAATATTCGGCATGCTAATTACATTGCCGGTTGCCAAATTGCATTATCTCTTATAGTTTCCGAGATATGGACTATCGATAATTTACACCATAGGCTCTGCTTCTAACTTGGGCCCAAATTGTAAAATGGTTTTATCTATTGGCGATTTCGTTCCAATTCACATTCCAAGTAATATTCGGCATGCTAATTACATTGCCGGTTGCCAAATTGCATTATCTCTTATAGTTTCCGAGATATGGACTATCGATAATTTACACCTTAGGCTCTGCTTCTAACTTGCTCCCAAATTGTAAAATGGTCTTATCTATTGGCGATTTCGTTCCAATTAACATTCCAAGTAATATTCGGCATGCTAATTACATTGCCGGTTGCCAAATTGCATTATCTCTTATAGTTTCCGAGATATGGACTATCGATAATTTACACCTTAGGCTCTGCTTCTAACTTGGGCCCAAATTGTAAAATGGTCTTATCTATTGGCGATTTCGTTCCAATTCACATTCCAAGTAATATTCGGCATGCTAATTACATTGCCGGTTGCCAAATTGAATTATCACTTATAGTTTCCGAGATATGGACTATCGATAATTTACACCTTAGGCTCTGCTTCTAACTTGGGACCAAATTGTAAAATGGTCTTACCTGTTGGCGATTTCGTTCCAATTCACATTCCAAGTAATATTCGGCATGCTAATTACATTGCCGGTTGCCAAATTGCATTATCTCTTATAGTTTCCGAGATATGGACTATCGATAATTTACACCTTAGGCTCTGCTTCTAACTTGGGCCCAAATTGTAAAATGGTCTTATCTATTGGCGATTTCGTTCCAATTCACATTCCAAGTAATATTCGGCATGCTAATTACATTGCCGGTTGCCAAATTGCATTATCTCTTATAGTTTCCGAGATATGGACTATCGATAATTTACACCTTAGGCTCTGCTTCTAACTTGGGCCCAAATTGTAAAATGGTCTTATCTATTGGCGATTTCGTTCCAATTCACATTCCAAGTAATATTCGGCATGCTAATTACATTGCCGGTTGCCAAATTGCATTATCTCTTATAGTTTCCGAGATATGGACTATCGATAATTTACACCTTAGGCTCTGCTTCTAACTTGGGCCCAAATTGTAAAATGGTCTTATCTATTGGCGATTTCGTTCCAATTCACATTCCAAGTAATATTCGGCATGCTAATTATATTGCCGGTTGCGAAATTGCATTATCTCTTATAGTTTCCGAGATATGGACTATCGATAATTTACACCTTAGGCTCTGCTTCTAACTTGGGCCCAAATTGTAAAATGGTATTATCTATTGGCGATTTCGTTCCAATTCACATTCCAAGTAATATTCGGCATGCTAATTACATTGCCGGTTGCCAAATTGCATTATCTCTTATAGTTTCCGAGATATGGACTATCGATAATTTACACCTTAGGCTCTGCTTCTAACTTGGGCCCAAATTGTAAAATGGTCTTATCTATTGGCGATTTCGTTCCAATTCACATTCCAAGTAATATTCGGCATGCTAATTACATTGCCGGTTGCCAAATTGCATTATCTCTTATAGTTTCCGAGATATGGACTATCGATAATTTACACCTTAGGCTCTGCTTCTAACTTGGGCCCAAATTGTAAAATGGTCTTATCTATTGGCGATTTCGTCCCAATTCACATTCCAAGTGATATTCGGCATGCTAATTACATTGCCGGTTGCGAAATTGCATTATCTCTTATAGTTTCCGAGATATGGACTATCGATAATTTACACCTTAGGCTCTGCTTCTAACTTGGGCCCAAATTGTAAAATGGTCTTATCTATTGGCGATTTCGTTCCAATTCACATTCCAAGTAATATTCGGCATGCTAATTACATTGCCGGTTGCCAAATTGCATTATCTCTTATAGTTTCTGAGATATGGACTATCGAAAATTTACACCTTAGGCTCTGCTTCTAACTTGGGCCCAAATTGTAAAATGGTCTTATCTATTGGCGATTTCGTTCCAATTCACATTCCAAGTAATATTCGGCATGCTAATTACATTGCCGGTTGCCAAATTGCATTATCTCTTATAGTTTCCGAGATATGGACTATCGATAATTTACACCTTAGGCTCTGCTTCTAACTTGCTCCCAAATTGTAAAATGGTCTTATCTATTGGCGATTTCGTTCCAATTCACATTCCAAGTAATATTCGGCATGCTAATTACATTGCCGGTTGCCAAATTGCATTATCTCTTATAGTTTCCGAGATATGGACTATCGATAATTTACACCTTAGGCTCTGCTTCTAACTTGGGCCCAAATTGTAAAATGGTCTTATCTATTGGCGATTTCGTTCCAATTCACATTCCAAGTAATATTCGGCATGCTAATTACATTGCCGGTTGCCAAATTGAATTATCTCTTATAGTTTCCGAGATATGGACTATCTATAATTTACACCTTAGGCTCTGCTTCTAACTTGGGCCCAAATTGTAAAATGGTCTAACCTATTGGCGATTTCGTTCCAATTCACATTCCAAGTAATATTCGGCATGCTAATTACATTGCCGGTTGCCAAATTGCATTATCTCTTATAGCTTCCGAGACATGGACTATCGATAATTTACACCTTAGGCTCTGCTTCTAACTTGGGCCCAAATTGTAAAATGGTCTTATCTATTGGCGATTTCGTTCCAATTCACATTCCAAGTAATATTCGGCATGCTAATTATATTGCCGGTTGCCAAATTGCATTATCTCTTATAGTTTCCGAGATATGGACTATCGATAATTTACACCTTAGGCTCTGCTTCTAATTTGGGCCCAAATTGTAAAATGGTCTTATCTATTGGCGATTTCGTTCCAATTCCCATTCCAAGTAATATTCAGCATGCTAATTACATTGCCGGTTGCCAAATTGCATTATCTCTTATAGTTTCCGAGATATGGACTATCGATAATTTACACCTTAGGCTCTGCTTCTAACTTGGGCCCAAATTGTAAAATGGTCTTATCTATTGGCGATTTCGTTCCAATTCACACTCCAAGTAATATTCGGCATGCTAATTACATTGCCGGTTGCGAAATTGCATTATCTCTTATAGTTTCCGAGATATGGACTATCAAATATTTACACCTTAGGCTCTGCTTCTAACTTGGGCCCAAATTGTAAAATGGTCTTATCTATTGGCGATTTCGTTCCAATTCACATTCCAAGTAATATTCGGCATGCTAATTACATTGCCGGTTGCCAAATTGCATTATCTCTTATAGTTTCCGAGATATGGACTATCGATAATTTACACCTTAGGCTCTGCTTCTAACTTGGGCAAAAATTGTAAAATGGTCTTATCTATTGGCGATTTCGTTCCAATTCACATTCCAAGTAATATTCGGCATGCTAATTACATTGCCGGTTGCCAAATTGCATTATCTCTTATAGTTTCCGAGATATGGACTATCGATAATTTACACCTTATGCTCTGCTTCTAACTTGGGCCCAAATTGTAAAATGGTCTTATCTATTGGCGATTTCGTTCCAATTCAGACTCCAAGTAATATTCGGCATGCTAATTACATTGCCGCTTGCCAAATTGCATTATCTCTTATAGTTTCCGAGATATGGACTATTGATAATTTACACCATAGGCTCTGCTTCTAACTTGGGCCCAAATTGTAAAATGGTCTTATCTTTTGGCGATTTCGTTCCAATTCACATTCCAAGTAATATTCGGCATGCTAATTACATTGCCGGTTGCCAAATTGCATTATCTCTTATAGTTTCCGAGATATGGACTATCGATAATTTACACCTTAGGCTCTGCTTCTAACTTGGGCCCAAATTGTAAAATGGTCTTATCTATTGGCGATTTCGTTCCAATTCACATTCCAAGTAATATTCGGCATGCTAATTACATTGCCGTTTGCCAAACTGCATTATCTCTTATAGTTTCCGAGATATGGACTATCGATAATTTACACCTTAGGCTCTGCTTCTAACTTGGGCCCAAATTGTAAAATGGTCTTATCTATTGGCGACTTCGTTCCAATTCACATTCCAAGTAATATTCGGCATGCTAATTACATTGCCGGTTGCCAAACTGCATTATCTCTTATAGTTTCCGAGATATGGACTATCGATAATTTACACCTTAGGCTCTGCTTCTAACTTGGGCCCAAATTGTAAAATGGTCTTATCTATTGGCGATTTCGTTCCAATTCACACTCCAAGTAATATTCGGCATGCTAATTACATTGCCGGTTGCGAAATTGCATTATCTCTTATAGTTTCCGAGATATGGACTATCGATAATTTACACCTTAGGCTCTGCTTCTAACTTGGGCCCAAATTGTAAAATGGTCTTATCTATTGGCGATTTCGTTCCAATTCACATTCCAAGTAATATTCGGCATGCTAATTACATTGCCGGTTGCCAAATTGCATTATCTCTTATAGTTTCCGAGATATGGACTATCGATAATTTACACCTTAGGCTCTGCTTCTAACTTGGGCCCAAATTGTAAAATGGTCTTATCTATTGGCGATTTCGTTCCAATTCACATTCCAAGTAATATTCGGCATGCTAATTACATTGCCGGTTGCCAAATTGCATTATCTCTTATAGTTTCCGAGATATGGACTATCGATAATTTACACCTTAGGCTCTGCTTCTAACTTGGGCCCAAATTGTAAAATGGTCTTATCTATTGGCGATTTCGTCCCAATTCACATTCCAAGTGATATTCGGCATGCTAATTACATTGCCGGTTGCCAAATTGCATTATCTCTTATAGTTTCCGAGATATGGACTATCGATAATTTACACCTTAGGCTCTGCTTCTAACTTGGGCCCAAATTGTAAAATGGTCTTATCTATTGGCGATTTCGTTCCAATTCACATTCTAAGTAATATTCGGCATGCTAATTACATTGCCGGTTGCCAAATTGCATTATCTCTTATAGTTTCCGAGATATGGACTATCGATAATTTACACCATAGGCTCTGCTTCTAACTTGGGCCCAAATTGTAAAATGGTTTTATCTATTGGCGATTTCGTTCCAATTCACATTCCAAGTAATATTCGGCATGCTAATTACATTGCCGGTTGCCAAATTGCATTATCTCTTATAGTTTCCGAGATATGGACTATCGATAATTTACACCTTAGGCTCTGCTTCTAACTTGCTCCCAAATTGTAAAATGGTCTTATCTATTGGCGATTTCGTTCCAATTAACATTCCAAGTAATATTCGGCATGCTAATTACATTGCCGGTTGCCAAATTGCATTATCTCTTATAGTTTCCGAGATATGGACTATCGATAATTTACACCTTAGGCTCTGCTTCTAACTTGGGCCCAAATTGTAAAATGGTCTTATCTATTGGCGATTTCGTTCCAATTCACATTCCAAGTAATATTCGGCATGCTAATTACATTGCCGGTTGCCAAATTGAATTATCACTTATAGTTTCCGAGATATGGACTATCGATAATTTACACCTTAGGCTCTGCTTCTAACTTGGGACCAAATTGTAAAATGGTCTTACCTGTTGGCGATTTCGTTCCAATTCACATTCCAAGTAATATTCGGCATGCTAATTACATTGCCGGTTGCCAAATTGCATTATCTCTTATAGTTTCCGAGATATGGACTATCGATAATTTACACCTTAGGCTCTGCTTCTAACTTGGGCCCAAATTGTAAAATGGTCTTATCTATTGGCGATTTCGTTCCAATTCACATTCCAAGTAATATTCGGCATGCTAATTACATTGCCGGTTGCCAAATTGCATTATCTCTTATAGTTTCCGAGATATGGACTATCGATAATTTACACCTTAGGCTCTGCTTCTAACTTGGGCCCAAATTGTAAAATGGTCTTATCTATTGGCGATTTCGTTCCTATTCACATTCCAAGTAATATTCGGCATGCTAATTACATTGCCGGTTGCCAAATTGCATTATCTCTTATAGTTTCCGAGATATGGACTATCGATAATTTACACCTTAGGCTCTGCTTCTAACTTGGGCCCAAATTGTAAAATGGTCTTATCTATTGGCGATTTCGTTCCAATTCACATTCCAAGTAATATTCGGCATGCTAATTATATTGCCGGTTGCGAAATTGCATTATCTCTTATAGTTTCCGAGATATGGACTATCGATAATTTACACCTTAGGCTCTGCTTCTAACTTGGGCCCAAATTGTAAAATGGTATTATCTATTGGCGATTTCGTTCCAATTCACATTCCAAGTAATATTCGGCATGCTAATTACATTGCCGGTTGCCAAATTGCATTATCTCTTATAGTTTCCGAGATATGGACTATCGATAATTTACACCTTAGGCTCTGCTTCTAACTTGGGCCCAAATTGTAAAATGGTCTTATCTATTGGCGATTTCGTTCCAATTCACATTCCAAGTAATATTCGGCATGCTAATTACATTGCCGGTTGCCAAATTGCATTATCTCTTATAGTTTCCGAGATATGGACTATCGATAATTTACACCTTAGGCTCTGCTTCTAACTTGGGCCCAAAT
This sequence comes from Rhynchophorus ferrugineus, assembly GCF_030347505.1. Taxonomy (NCBI): domain Eukaryota; kingdom Metazoa; phylum Arthropoda; class Insecta; order Coleoptera; family Curculionidae; genus Rhynchophorus; species Rhynchophorus ferrugineus. The sequence goes on from NW_027472862.1 coordinate 117,704, forward strand.
TGTAAAATGGTCTTATCTATTGGCGATTTCGTCCCAATTCACATTCCAAGTGATATTCGGCATGCTAATTACATTGCCGGTTGCGAAATTGCATTATCTCTTATAGTTTCCGAGATATGGACTATCGATAATTTACACCTTAGGCTCTGCTTCTAACTTGGGCCCAAATTGTAAAATGGTCTTATCTATTGGCGATTTCGTTCCAATTCACATTCCAAGTAATATTCGGCATGCTAATTACATTGCCGGTTGCCAAATTGCATTATCTCTTATAGTTTCCGAGATATGGACTATCGATAATTTACACCTTAGGCTCTGCTTCTAACTTGGGCCCAAATTGTAAAATGGTCTTATCTATTGGCGATTTCGTTCCAATTCACATTCCAAGTAATATTCGGCATGCTAATTACATTGCCGGTTGCCAAATTGCATTATCTCTTATAGTTTCCGAGATATGGACTATCGATAATTTACACCTTAGGCTCTGCTTCTAACTTGGGCCCAAATTGTAAAATGGTCTTATCTATTGGCGATTTCGTTCCAATTCACATTCCAAGTAATATTCGGCATGCTAATTATATTGCCGGTTGCGAAATTGCATTATCTCTTATAGTTTCCGAGATATGGACTATCGATAATTTACACCTTAGGCTCTGCTTCTAACTTGGGCCCAAATTGTAAAATGGTATTATCTATTGGCGATTTCGTTCCAATTCACATTCCAAGTAATATTCGGCATGCTAATTACATTGCCGGTTGCCAAATTGCATTATCTCTTATAGTTTCCGAGATATGGACTATCGATAATTTACACCTTAGGCTCTGCTTCTAACTTGGGCCCAAATTGTAAAATGGTCTTATCTATTGGCGATTTCGTTCCAATTCACATTCCAAGTAATATTCGGCATGCTAATTACATTGCCGGTTGCCAAATTGCATTATCTCTTATAGTTTCCGAGATATGGACTATCGATAATTTACACCTTAGGCTCTGCTTCTAACTTGGGCCCAAATTGTAAAATGGTCTTATCTATTGGCGATTTCGTCCCAATTCACATTCCAAGTGATATTCGGCATGCTAATTACATTGCCGGTTGCGAAATTGCATTATCTCTTATAGTTTCCGAGATATGGACTATCGATAATTTACACCTTAGGCTCTGCTTCTAACTTGGGCCCAAATTGTAAAATGGTCTTATCTATTGGCGATTTCGTTCCAATTCACATTCCAAGTAATATTCGGCATGCTAATTACATTGCCGGTTGCCAAATTGCATTATCTCTTATAGTTTCTGAGATATGGACTATCGAAAATTTACACCTTAGGCTCTGCTTCTAACTTGGGCCCAAATTGTAAAATGGTCTTATCTATTGGCGATTTCGTTCCAATTCACATTCCAAGTAATATTCGGCATGCTAATTACATTGCCGGTTGCCAAATTGCATTATCTCTTATAGTTTCCGAGATATGGACTATCGATAATTTACACCTTAGGCTCTGCTTCTAACTTGCTCCCAAATTGTAAAATGGTCTTATCTATTGGCGATTTCGTTCCAATTCACATTCCAAGTAATATTCGGCATGCTAATTACATTGCCGGTTGCCAAATTGCATTATCTCTTATAGTTTCCGAGATATGGACTATCGATAATTTACACCTTAGGCTCTGCTTCTAACTTGGGCCCAAATTGTAAAATGGTCTTATCTATTGGCGATTTCGTTCCAATTCACATTCCAAGTAATATTCGGCATGCTAATTACATTGCCGGTTGCCAAATTGAATTATCTCTTATAGTTTCCGAGATATGGACTATCTATAATTTACACCTTAGGCTCTGCTTCTAACTTGGGCCCAAATTGTAAAATGGTCTAACCTATTGGCGATTTCGTTCCAATTCACATTCCAAGTAATATTCGGCATGCTAATTACATTGCCGGTTGCCAAATTGCATTATCTCTTATAGTTTCCGAGATATGGACTATCGATAATTTACACCTTAGGCTCTGCTTCTAACTTGGGCCCAAATTGTAAAATGGTCTTATCTATTGGCGATTTCGTTCCAATTCACATTCCAAGTAATATTCGGCATGCTAATTACATTGCCGGTTGCCAAATTGCATTATCTCTTATAGTTTCCGAGATATGGACTATCGATAATTTACACCTTAGGCTCTGCTTCTAACTTGGGCCCAAATTGTAAAATGGTCTTATCTATTGGCGATTTCGTTCCAATTCACATTCCAAGTAATATTCGGCATGCTAATTACATTGCCGGTTGCCAAATTGCATAATCTCTTATAGTTTCCGAGATATGGACTATCGATAATTTACACCTTAGGCTCTGCTTCTAACTTGGGCCCAAATTGTAAAATGGTCTTACCTATTGGCGATTTCGTTCCAATTCACACTCCAAGTAATATTGGGCATGCTAATTACATTGCCGGTTGCGAAATTGCATTATCTCTTATAGTTTCCGAGATATGGACTATCAATAATTTACACCTTAGGCTCTGCTTCTAACTTGGGCCCAAATTGTAAAATGGTCTTATCTATTGGCGATTTCGTTCCAATTCACATTCCAAGTAATATTCGGCATGCTAATTACATTGCCGGTTGCCAAATTGCATTATCTCTTATAGTTTCCGAGATATGGACTATCGATAATTTACACCTTAGGCTCTGCTTCTAACTTGGGCCCAAATTGTAAAATGGTCTGATCTATTGGCGATTTCGTTCCAATTCACATTCCAAGTAATATTCGGCATGCTAATTACATTTCCGGTTGCCAAATTGCATTATCTCTTATAGTTTCCGAGATATGGACTATCGATAATTTACACCTTAGGCTCTGCTTCTAACTTGGGCCCAAATTGTAAAATGGTCTTATCTATTGGCGATTTCGTCCCAATTCATATTCCAAGTGATATTCGGCATGCTAATTACATTGCCGGTTGCGAAATTGCATTATCTCTTATAGTTTCCGAGATATGGACTATCAATAATTTACACCTTAGGCTCTGCTTCTAACTTGGGCCCAAATTGTAAAATGGCCTTATCTATTGGCGATTTCGTTCCAATTCACATTCCAAGTAATATTCGGCATGCTAATTACATTGCCGGTTGCCAAATTGCATTATCTCTTATAGTTTCCGAGATATGGACTATCGATAATTTACACCTTAGGCTCTGCTTCTAACTTGGGCCCAAATTGTAAAATGGTCTTATCTATTGGCGATTTCGTTCCAATTCACATTCCAAGTAATATTCGGCATGCTAATTACATTGCCGGTTGCCAAATTGCATTATCTCTTATAGTTTCCGAGATATGGACTATCGATAATTTACACCTTAGGCTCTGCTTCTAACTTGGGCCCAAATTGTAAAATGGTCTTATCTATTGGCGATTTCGTTCCAATTCACATTCCAAGTAATATTCGGCATGCTAATTATATTGCCGGTTGCCAAATTGCATTATCTCTTATAGTTTCCGAGATATGGACTATCGATAATTTACTCCTTAGGCTCTGCTTCTAACTTGGGCCCAAATTGTAAAATGGTCTTATCTATTGGCGATTTCGTTCCAATTCACATTCCAAGTAATATTCGGCATGCTAATTACATTGCCGGTTGCCAAATTGCATTATCTCTTATAGTTTCCGAGATATGGACTATCGATAATTTACACCTTAGGCTCTGCTTCTAACTTGGGCCCAAATTGTAAAATGGTCTTATCTATTGGCGATTTCGTCCCAATTCACATTCCAAGTGATATTCGGCATGCTAATTACATTGCCGGTTGCGAAATTGCATTATCTCTTATAGTTTCCAAGATATGGACTATCGATAATTTACACCTAAGGCTCTGCTTCTAACTTGGGCCCAAATTGTAAAATGGTATTATCTATTGGCGATTTCGTTCCAATTCACATTCCAAGTAATATTCGGCATGCTAATTACATTGCCGGTTGCCAAATTGCATTATCTTTTATAGTTTCCGAGATATGGACTATCGATAATTTACACCATAGGCTCTGCTTCTAACTTGGGCCCAAATTGTAAAATGGTCTTATCTATTGGCGATTTCGTTCCAATTCACATTCCAAGTAATATTCGGCATGCTAATTACATTGCCGGTTGCCAAATTGCATTATCTCTTATAGTTTCCGAGATATGGACTATCGATAATTTACACCTCAGGCTCTGCTTCTAACTTGGGCCCAAATTGTAAAATGGTCTTATCTATTGGCGATTTCGTTCCAATTCACATTCCAAGTAATATTCGGCATGCTAATTACATTGCCGGTTGCCAAATTGCATTATCTCTTATAGTTTCCGAGATATGGACTATCGATAATTTACACCTTAGGCTCTGCTTCTAACTTGGGCCCAAATTGTAAAATGGTCTTATCTATTGGCGATTTCGTTCCAATTCACATTCCAAGTAATATTCGGCATGCTAATTACATTGCCGGTTGCCAAATTGCATTATCTCTTATAGTTTCCGAGATATGGACTATCAATAATTTACACCTTAGGCTCTGCTTCTAACTTGGGCCCAAATTGTAAAATGGTCTTATCTATTGGCGATTTCGTTCCAATTCACATTCCAAGTAATATTCGGCATGCTAATTGCATTGCTGGTTGCCAAATTGCATTATCTCTTATAGTTTCCGAGATATGGACTATCGATAATTTACACCTTAGGCTCTGCTTCTAACTTGGGCCCAAATTGTAAAATGGTCTTATCTATTGGCGATTTCGTTCCAATTCACATTCCAAGTAATATTCGGCATGCTAATTACATTGCCGGTTGCCAAATTGCATTATCTCTTATAGTTTCCGAGATATGGACTATCGATAATTTACACCTTAGGCTCTGCTTCTAACTTGCTCCCAAATTGTAAAATGGTCTTATCTATTGGCGATTTCGTTCCAATTCACATTCCAAGTAATATTCGGCATGCTAATTACATTACCGGTTGCCAAATTGCATTATCTCTTATAGTTTCCGAGATATGGACTATCGATAATTTACACCATAGGCTCTGCTTCTAACTTGGGCCCAAATTGTAAAATGGTCTTATCTATTGGCGATTTCGTTCCAATTCACATTCCAAGTAATATTCGGCATGCTAATTACATTGCCGGTTGCCACATTGCATTATCTCTTATAGTTTCCGAGATATGGACTATCGATAATTTACACCTTAGGCTCTGCTTCTAACTTGGGCCCAAATTGTAAAATGGTCTTATCTATTGGCGATTTCGTTCCAATTCACATTCCAAGTAATATTCGGCATGCTAATTACATTGCCGGTTGCCAAATTGCATTATCTCTTATAGTTTCCGAGATATGGACTATCGATAATTTACACCTTAGGCTCTGCTTCTAACTTGGGCCCAAATTGTAAAATGGTCTTATCTATTGGCGATTTCGTCCCAATTCACATTCCAAGTGATATTCGGCATGCTAATTACATTGCCGGTTGCGAAATTGCATTATCTCTTATAGTTTCCGAGATATGGACTATCAATAATTTATACCTTAGGCTCTGCTTCTAACTTGGGCCCAAATTGTAAAATTGTCTTATCTATTGGCGATTTCGTTCCAATTCACATTCCAAGTAATATTCGGCATGCTAATTACATTGCCGGTTGCCAAATTGCATTATCTCTTATAGTTTCCGAGATATGGACTATCGATAATTTACACCTTAGGCTCTGCTTCTAACTTGGACCCAAATTGTAAAATGGTCTTATCTATTGGCGATTTCGTTGCAATTCAGATTCCAAGTAATATTCGGCATGCTAATTACATTGCCGGTTGCCAAATTGCATTATCTCTTATAGTTTCCGAGATATGGACTATCTATAATTTACACCTTAGGCTCTGCTTCTAACTTGGGCCCAAATTGTAAAATGGTCTTATCTATTGGCGATTTCGTTCCAATTCACATTCCAAGTAATATTCGGCATGCTAATTACATTGCCGGTTGCCAAATTGCATTATCTCTTATAGTTTCCGATATATGGACTATCGATAATTTACACCTTAGGCTCTGCTTCTAACTTGGGCCCAAATTGTAAAATGGTCTTATCTATTGGCGATTTCGTCCCAATTCACATTCCAAGTGATATTCGGCATGCTAATTACATTGAAGGTTGCGAAATTGCATTATCTCTTATAGTTTCCGAGATATGGACTATCAATAATTTAGACCTTAGGCTCTGCTTCTAACTTGGGCCCAAATTGTAAAATGGCCTTATCTATTGGCGATTTCGTTCCAATTCACATTCCAAGTAATATTCGGCATGCTAATTACATTGCCGGTTGCCAAATTGCATTATCTCTTATAGTTTCCGAGATATGGACTATCGATAATTTACACCTTAGGCTCTGCTTCTAACTTGGGCCCAAATTGTAAAATGGTCTTATCTATTGGCGATTTCGTTCCAATTCACATTCCAAGTAATATTCGGCATGCTAATTACATTGCCGGTTGCCAAATTGCATTATCTCTTATAGTTTCCGAGATATGGACTATCGATAATTTACACCTTTGGCTCTGCTTCTAACTTGGGCCCAAATTGTAAAATGGTCTTATCTATTGGCGATTTCGTTCCAATTCACATTCCAAGTAATATTCGGCATGCTAATTATATTGCCGGTTGCCAAATTGCATTATCTCTTATAGTTTCCGAGATATGGACTATCGATAATTTACACCTTAGGCTCTGCTTCTAACTTGGGCCCAAATTGTAAAATGGTCTTATCTATTGGCGATTTCGTTCCAATTCACATTCCGAGTAATATTCGGCATGCTAATTACATTGCCGGTTGCCAAATTGCATTATCTCTTATAGTTTCCAAGATATGGACTATCGATAATTTACACCTTAGGCTCTGCTTCTAACTTGGGCCCAAATTGTAAAATGGTCTTATCTATTGGCGATTTCGTCCCAATTCACATTCCAAGTGATATTCGGCATGCTAATTACATTGCCGGTTGCGAAATTGCATTATCCCTTATAGTTTCCGAGATATGGACTATCAATAATTTACACCTTAGGCTCTGCTTCTAACTTGGGCCCAAATTGTAAAATGGTCTTATTTATTGGCGATTTCGTTCCAATTCACATTCCAAGTAATATTCGGCATGCTAATTACATTGCCGGTTGCCAAATTGCATTATCTCTTATAGTTTCCGAGATATGGACTATCGATAATTTACACTTTAGGCTCTGCTTCTAACTTGGGCCCAAATTGTAAAATGGTCTTATCTATTGGCGATTTCGTTCCAATTCACATTCCAAGTAATATTCGGCATGCTAATTACATTGCCGGTTGCCAAATTGCATTATCTCTTATAGTTTCCGAGATATGGACTATCGATAATTTACACCTTTGGCTCTGCTTCTAACTTGGGCCCAAATTGTAAAATGGTCTTATCTATTGGCGATTTCGTTCCAATTCACATTCCAAGTAATATTCGGCATGCTAATTACATTGCCGGTTGCCAAATTGCATTATCTCTTATAGTTTCCGAGATATGGACTATCGATAATTTACACCTTAGGCTCTGCTTCTAACTTGGGCCCAAATTGTAAAATGGTCTTATCTATTGGCGATTTCGTTCCAATTCACATTCCAAGTAATATTCGGCATGCTAATTACATTGCCGGTTGCCAAATTGCATTATCTCTTATAGTTTCCGAGATATGGACTATCGATAATTTACACCTTAGGCTCTGCTTCTAACTTGGGCCCAAATTGTAAAATGGTCTTATCTATTGGCGATTTCGTTCCAATTCAGACTCCAAGTAATATTCGGCATGCTAATTACATTGCCGGTTGCGAAATTGCATTATCTCTTATAGTTTCCGAGATATGGACTATCAATAATTTACACCTTAGGCTCTGCTTCTAACTTGGGCCCAAATTGTAAAATGGTCTTATCTATTGGCGATTTCGTTCCAATTCACATTCCAAGTAATATTCGGCATGCTAATTACATTGCCGGTTGCCAAATTGCATTATCTCTTATAGTTTCCGAGATATGGACCATCGATAATTTACACCTTAGGCTCTGCTTCTAACTTGGGCCCAAATTGTAAAATGGCCTTATCTATTGGCGATTTCGTCCCAATTCACATTCCAAGTAATATTCGGCATGCTAATTACATTGCCGGTTGCGAAATTGCATTATCTCTTATAGTTTCAGAGATATGGACTATCGATAATTTACACCTTAGGCTCTGCTTCTAACTTGGGCCCAAATTGTAAAATGGTCTTATCTATTGGCAATTTCGTTCCAATTCACATTCCAAGTAATATTCGGCATGCTAATTACATTGCCGGTTGCCAAATTGCATTAACTCTTATAGTTTCCGAGATATGGACTATCGATAATTTACACCTTAGGCTCTGCTTCTAACTTGGGCCCAAATTGTAAAATGGTCTTATCTATTGGCGATTTCGTTCCAATTCACATTCCAAGTAACATTCGGCATGCTAATTACATTGCCGGTTGCCAAATTGCATTATCTCTTATAGTTTCCGAGATATGGACTATCGATAATTTACACCTTAAGCTCTGCTTCTAACTTGGGCCCAAATTGTAAAATGGTCTTATCTATTGGCGATTTCGTTCCAATTCACATTCCAAGTAATATTCGGCATGCTAATTACATTGCCGGTTGCCAAATTGCATTATCTCTTATAGTTTCCGAGATATGGACTATCGATAATTTACACCTCAGGCTCTGCTTCTAACTTGGGCCCAAATTGTAAAATGGTCTTATCTATTGGCGATTTCGTTCCAATTCACATTCCAAGTAATATTCGGCATGCTAATTACATTGCCGTTTGCCAAATTGCATTATCTCTTATAGTTTCCGAGATATGGACTATCGATAATTTACACCATAGGCTCTGCTTCTAACTTGGGCCCAAATTGTAAAATGGTCTTATCTATTGGCGATTTCGTTCCAATTCACATTCCAAGTAATATTCGGCATGCTAATTACATTGCCGGTTGCCAAATTGCATTATCTCTTATAGTTTCCGAGATATGGACTATCGATAATTTACACCATAGGCTCTGCTTCTAACTTGGGCCCAAATTGTAAAATGGTCTTATCTATTGGCGATTTCGTTCCAATTCACATTCCAAGTAATATTCGGCATGCTAATTACATTGCCGGTTGCCAAATTGCATTATCTCTTATAGTTTCCGAGATATGGACTATCGATAATTTACACCTTAGGCTCTGCTTCTAACTTGCTCCCAAATTGTAAAATGGTCTTATCTATTGGCGATTTCGTTCCAATTCACATTCCAAGTAATATTCGGCATGCTAATTACATTGCCGGTTGCCAAATTGCATTATCTCTTATAGTTTCCGAGATATGGACTATCGATAATTTACACCTTAGGCTCTGCTTCTAACTTGGGCCCAAATTGTAAAATGGTCTTATCTATTGGCGATTTCGTTCCAATTCACATTCCAAGTAATATTCGGCATGCTAATTACATTGCCGGTTGCCAAATTGAATTATCTCTTATAGTTTCCGAGATATGGACTATCGATAATTTACACCTTAGGCTCTGCTTCTAACTTGGGACCAAATTGTAAAATGGTCTTACCTATTGGCGATTTCGTTACAATTCACATTCCAAGTAATATTCGGCATGCTAATTACATTGCCGGTTGCCAAATTGCATTATCTCTTATAGTTTCCGAGATACGGACTATCGATAATTTACACCTTAGGCTCTGCTTCTAACTTGGGCCCAAATTGTAAAATGGTCTTATCTATTGGCGATTTCGTCCCAATTCACATTCCAAGTGATATTCGGCATGCTAATTACATTGAAGGTTGCGAAATTGCATTATCTCTTATAGTTTCCGAGATATGGACTATCAATAATTTAGACCTTAGGCTCTGCTTCTAACTTGGGCCCAAATTGTAAAATGGCCTTATCTATTGGCGATTTCGTTCCAATTCACATTCCAAGTAATATTCGGCATGCTAATTACATTGCCGGTTGCCAAATTGCATTATCTCTTATAGTTTCCGAGATATGGACTATCGATAATTTACACCTTAGGCTCTGCTTCTAACTTGGGCCCAAATTGTAAAATGGTCTTATCTATTGGCGATTTCGTTCCAATTCACATTCCAAGTAATATTCGGCATGCTAATTACATTGCCGGTTGCCAAATTGCATTATCTCTTATAGTTTCCGAGATATGGACTATCGATAATTTACACCTTTGGCTCTGCTTCTAACTTGGGCCCAAATTGTAAAATGGTCTTATCTATTGGCGATTTCGTTCCAATTCACATTCCAAGTAATATTCGGCATGCTAATTATATTGCCGGTTGCCAAATTGCATTATCTCTTATAGTTTCCGAGATATGGACTATCGATAATTTACACCTTAGGCTCTGCTTCTAACTTGGGCCCAAATTGTAAAATGGTCTTATCTATTGGCGATTTCGTTCCAATTCACATTCCGAGTAATATTCGGCATGCTAATTACATTGCCGGTTGCCAAATTGCATTATCTCTTATAGTTTCCAAGATATGGACTATCGATAATTTACACCTTAGGCTCTGCTTCTAACTTGGGCCCAAATTGTAAAATGGTCTTATCTATTGGCGATTTCGTCCCAATTCACATTCCAAGTGATATTCGGCATGCTAATTACATTGCCGGTTGCGAAATTGCATTATCCCTTATAGTTTCCGAGATATGGACTATCAATAATTTACACCTTAGGCTCTGCTTCTAACTTGGGCCCAAATTGTAAAATGGTCTTATTTATTGGCGATTTCGTTCCAATTCACATTCCAAGTAATATTCGGCATGCTAATTACATTGCCGGTTGCCAAATTGCATTATCTCTTATAGTTTCCGAGATATGGACTATCGATAATTTACACTTTAGGCTCTGCTTCTAACTTGGGCCCAAATTGTAAAATGGTCTTATCTATTGGCGATTTCGTTCCAATTCACATTCCAAGTAATATTCGGCATGCTAATTACATTGCCGGTTGCCAAATTGCATTATCTCTTATAGTTTCCGAGATATGGACTATCGATAATTTACACCTTTGGCTCTGCTTCTAACTTGGGCCCAAATTGTAAAATGGTCTTATCTATTGGCGATTTCGTTCCAATTCACATTCCAAGTAATATTCGGCATGCTAATTACATTGCCGGTTGCCAAATTGCATTATCTCTTATAGTTTCCGAGATATGGACTATCGATAATTTACACCTTAGGCTCTGCTTCTAACTTGGGCCCAAATTGTAAAATGGTCTTATCTATTGGCGATTTCGTTCCAATTCACATTCCAAGTAATATTCGGCATGCTAATTACATTGCCGGTTGCCAAATTGCATTATCTCTTATAGTTTCCGAGATATGGACTATCGATAATTTACACCTTAGGCTCTGCTTCTAACTTGGGCCCAAATTGTAAAATGGTCTTATCTATTGGCGATTTCGTTCCAATTCAGACTCCAAGTAATATTCGGCATGCTAATTACATTGCCGGTTGCGAAATTGCATTATCTCTTATAGTTTCCGAGATATGGACTATCAATAATTTACACCTTAGGCTCTGCTTCTAACTTGGGCCCAAATTGTAAAATGGTCTTATCTATTGGCGATTTCGTTCCAATTCACATTCCAAGTAATATTCGGCATGCTAATTACATTGCCGGTTGCCAAATTGCATTATCTCTTATAGTTTCCGAGATATGGACCATCGATAATTTACACCTTAGGCTCTGCTTCTAACTTGGGCCCAAATTGTAAAATGGCCTTATCTATTGGCGATTTCGTCCCAATTCACATTCCAAGTAATATTCGGCATGCTAATTACATTGCCGGTTGCGAAATTGCATTATCTCTTATAGTTTCAGAGATATGGACTATCGATAATTTACACCTTAGGCTCTGCTTCTAACTTGGGCCCAAATTGTAAAATGGTCTTATCTATTGGCAATTTCGTTCCAATTCACATTCCAAGTAATATTCGGCATGCTAATTACATTGCCGGTTGCCAAATTGCATTAACTCTTATAGTTTCCGAGATATGGACTATCGATAATTTACACCTTAGGCTCTGCTTCTAACTTGGGCCCAAATTGTAAAATGGTCTTATCTATTGGCGATTTCGTTCCAATTCACATTCCAAGTAACATTCGGCATGCTAATTACATTGCCGGTTGCCAAATTGCATTATCTCTTATAGTTTCCGAGATATGGACTATCGATAATTTACACCTTAAGCTCTGCTTCTAACTTGGGCCCAAATTGTAAAATGGTCTTATCTATTGGCGATTTCGTTCCAATTCACATTCCAAGTAATATTCGGCATGCTAATTACATTGCCGGTTGCCAAATTGCATTATCTCTTATAGTTTCCGAGATATGGACTATCGATAATTTACACCTCAGGCTCTGCTTCTAACTTGGGCCCAAATTGTAAAATGGTCTTATCTATTGGCGATTTCGTTCCAATTCACATTCCAAGTAATATTCGGCATGCTAATTACATTGCCGTTTGCCAAATTGCATTATCTCTTATAGTTTCCGAGATATGGACTATCGATAATTTACACCATAGGCTCTGCTTCTAACTTGGGCCCAAATTGTAAAATGGTCTTATCTATTGGCGATTTCGTTCCAATTCACATTCCAAGTAATATTCGGCATGCTAATTACATTGCCGGTTGCCAAATTGCATTATCTCTTATAGTTTCCGAGATATGGACTATCGATAATTTACACCATAGGCTCTGCTTCTAACTTGGGCCCAAATTGTAAAATGGTCTTATCTATTGGCGATTTCGTTCCAATTCACATTCCAAGTAATATTCGGCATGCTAATTACATTGCCGGTTGCCAAATTGCATTATCTCTTATAGTTTCCGAGATATGGACTATCGATAATTTACACCTTAGGCTCTGCTTCTAACTTGCTCCCAAATTGTAAAATGGTCTTATCTATTGGCGATTTCGTTCCAATTCACATTCCAAGTAATATTCGGCATGCTAATTACATTGCCGGTTGCCAAATTGCATTATCTCTTATAGTTTCCGAGATATGGACTATCGATAATTTACACCTTAGGCTCTGCTTCTAACTTGGGCCCAAATTGTAAAATGGTCTTATCTATTGGCGATTTCGTTCCAATTCACATTCCAAGTAATATTCGGCATGCTAATTACATTGCCGGTTGCCAAATTGAATTATCTCTTATAGTTTCCGAGATATGGACTATCGATAATTTACACCTTAGGCTCTGCTTCTAACTTGGGACCAAATTGTAAAATGGTCTTACCTATTGGCGATTTCGTTACAATTCACATTCCAAGTAATATTCGGCATGCTAATTACATTGCCGGTTGCCAAATTGCATTATCTCTTATAGTTTCCGAGATACGGACTATCGATAATTTACACCTTAGGCTCTGCTTCTAACTTGGGCCCAAATTGTAAAATGGTCTTATCTATTGGCGATTTCGTTCCAATTCACATTCCAAGTAATATTCGGCATGCTAATTACATTGCCGGTTGCCAAATTGCATTATCACTTATAGTTTCCGAGATATGGACTATCGATAATTTACACCATAGGCTCTGCTTCTAACTTGGGCCCAAATTGTGAAATGGTCTTATCTATTGGCGATTTCGTCCCAATTCACATTCCAAGTGATATTCGGCATGCTAATTACATTGCCGGTTGCGAAATTGCATTATCTCTTATAGTTTCCGAGATATGGACTATCAATAATTTACACCTTAGGCTCTGCTTCTAACTTGGGCCCAAATTGTAAAATGGTCTTATCTATTGGCGATTTCGTTCCAGTTCACATTCCAAGTAATATTCGGCATGCTAATTACATTGCCGGTTGCCAAATTGAATTATCTCTTATAGTTTCCGAGATTTGGACTATCGATAATTTACACCTTAGGCTCTGCTTCTAACTTGGGCCCAAATTGTAAAATGGTCTTACCTATTGGCGATTTCGTCCCTATTCACATTCCAAGTGATATTCGGCATATTAATTACATTGCCGGTTGCGAAATTGCATTATCTCTTATAGTTTCCGAGATATGGACTATCAATAATTTATACCTTAGGCTCTGCTTCTAACTTGGGCCCAAATTGTAAAATTGTCTTATCTATTGGCGATTTCGTTCCAATTCACATTCCAAGTAATATTCGGCATGCTAATTACATTGCCGGTTGCCAAATTGCATTATCTCTTATAGTTTCCGAGATATGGACTATCGATAATTTACACCTTAGGCTCTGCTTCTAACTTGGACCCAAATTGTAAAATGGTCTTATCTATTGGCGATTTCGTTGCAATTCAGATTCCAAGTAATATTCGGCATGCTAATTACATTGCCGGTTGCCAAATTGCATTATCTCTTATAGTTTCCGAGATATGGACTATCTATAATTTACACCTTAGGCTCTGCTTCTAACTTGGGCCCAAATTGTAAAATTGTCTTATCTATTGGCGATTTCGTTCCAATTCACATTCCAAGTAATATTCGGCATGCTAATTACATTGCCGGTTGCCAAATTGCATTATCTCTTATAGTTTCCGAGATATGGACTATCGATAATTTACACCTTAGGCTCTGCTTCTAACTTGGACCCAAATTGTAAAATGGTCTTATCTATTGGCGATTTCGTTGCAATTCAGATTCCAAGTAATATTCGGCATGCTAATTACATTGCCGGTTGCCAAATTGCATTATCTCTTATAGTTTCCGAGATATGGACTATCTATAATTTACACCTTAGGCTCTGCTTCTAACTTGGGCCCAAATTGTAAAATGGTCTTATCTATTGGCGATTTCGTTCCAATTCACATTCCAAGTAATATTCGGCATGCTAATTACATTGCCGGTTGCCAAATTGCATTATCTCTTATAGTTTCCGAGATATGGACTATCGATAATTTACACCTTAAGCTCTGCTTCTAACTTGGGCCCAAATTGTAAAATGGTCTTATCTATTGGCGATTTCGTTCCAATTCACATTCCAAGTAATATTCGGCATGCTAATTACATTGCCGGTTGCCAAATTGCATTATCTCTTATAGTTTCCGAGATATGGACTATCGATAATTTACACCTCAGGCTCTGCTTCTAACTTGGGCCCAAATTGTAAAATGGTCTTATCTATTGGCGATTTCGTTCCAATTCACATTCCAAGTAATATTCGGCATGCTAATTACATTGCCGTTTGCCAAATTGCATTATCTCTTATAGTTTCCGAGATATGGACTATCGATAATTTACACCATAGGCTCTGCTTCTAACTTGGGCCCAAATTGTAAAATGGTCTTATCTATTGGCGATTTCGTTCCAATTCACATTCCAAGTAATATTCGGCATGCTAATTACATTGCCGGTTGCCAAATTGCTTTATCTCTTATAGTTTCCGAGATATGGACTATCGATAATTTACACCATAGGCTCTGCTTCTAACTTGGGCCCAAATTGTAAAATGGTCTTATCTATTGGCGATTTCGTTCCAATTCACATTCCAAGTAATATTCGGCATGCTAATTACATTGCCGGTTGCCAAATTGCATTATCTCTTATAGTTTCCGAGATATGGACTATCGATAATTTACACCTTAGGCTCTGCTTCTAACTTGCTCCCAAATTGTAAAATGGTCTTATCTATTGGCGATTTCGTTCCAATTCACATTCCAAGTAATATTCGGCATGCTAATTACATTGCCGGTTGCCAAATTGCATTATCTCTTATAGTTTCCGAGATATGGACTATCGATAATTTACACCTTAGGCTCTGCTTCTAACTTGGGCCCAAATTGTAAAATGGTCTTATCTATTGGCGATTTCGTTCCAATTCACATTCCAAGTAATATTCGGCATGCTAATTACATTGCCGGTTGCCAAATTGAATTATCTCTTATAGTTTCCGAGATATGGACTATCGATAATTTACACCTTAGGCTCTGCTTCTAACTTGGGACCAAATTGTAAAATGGTCTTACCTATTGGCGATTTCGTTACAATTCGCATTCCAAGTAATATTCGGCATGCTAATTACATTGCCGGTTGCCAAATTGCATTATCTCTTATAGTTTCCGAGATACGGACTATCGATAATTTACACCTTAGGCTCTGCTTCTAACTTGGGCCCAAATTGTAAAATGGTCTTATCTATTGGCGATTTCGTTCCAATTCACATTCCAAGTAATATTCGGCATGCTAATTACATTGCCGGTTGCCAAATTGCATTATCACTTATAGTTTCCGAGATATGGACTATCGATAATTTACACCATAGGCTCTGCTTCTAACTTGGGCCCAAATTGTGAAATGGTCTTATCTATTGGCGATTTCGTCCCAATTCACATTCCAAGTGATATTCGGCATGCTAATTACATTGCCGGTTGCGAAATTGCATTATCTCTTATAGTTTCCGAGATATGGACTATCAATAATTTACACCTTAGGCTCTGCTTCTAACTTGGGCCCAAATTGTAAAATGGTCTTATCTATTGGCGATTTCGTTCCAGTTCACATTCCAAGTAATATTCGGCATGCTAATTACATTGCCGGTTGCCAAATTGAATTATCTCTTATAGTTTCCGAGATTTGGACTATCGATAATTTACACCTTAGGCTCTGCTTCTAACTTGGGCCCAAATTGTAAAATGGTCTTACCTATTGGCGATTTCGTCCCAATTCACATTCCAAGTGATATTCGGCATGCTAATTACATTGCCGGTTGCGAAATTGTATTATCTCTTATAGTTTCCGAGATATGGACTATCAATAATTTATACCTTAGGCTCTGCTTCTAACTTGGGCCCAAATTGTAAAATTGTCTTATCTATTGGCGATTTCGTTCCAATTCACATTCCAAGTAATATTCGGCATGCTAATTACATTGCCGGTTGCCAAATTGCATTATCTCTTATAGTTTCCGAGATATGGACTATCGATAATTTACACCTTAGGCTCTGCTTCTAACTTGGACCCAAATTGTAAAATGGTCTTATCTATTGGCGATTTCGTTGCAATTCAGATTCCAAGTAATATTCGGCATGCTAATTACATTGCCGGTTGCCAAATTGCATTATCTCTTATAGTTTCCGAGATATGGACTATCTATAATTTACACCTTAGGCTCTGCTTCTAACTTGGGCCCAAATTGTAAAATGGTCTTATCTATTGGCGATTTCGTTCCAATTCACATTCCAAGTAATATTCGGCATGCTAATTACATTGCCGGTTGCCAAATTGCATTATCTCTTATAGTTTCCGATATATGGACTATCGATAATTTACACCTTAGGCTCTGCTTCTAACTTGGGCCCAAATTGTAAAATGGTCTTATCTATTGGCGATTTCGTCCCAATTCACATTCCAAGTGATATTCGGCATGCTAATTACATTGAAGGTTGCGAAATTGCATTATCTCTTATAGTTTCCGAGATATGGACTATCAATAATTTACACCTTAGGCTCTGCTTCTAACTTGGGCCCAAATTGTAAAATGGTCTTATCTATTGGCGATTTCGTTCCAATTCACATTCCAAGTAATATTCGGCATGCTAATTACATTGCCGGTTGCCAAATTGCATTATCTCTTATAGTTTCCGAGATATGGACTATCGATAATTTACACCTTAGGCTCTGCTTCTAACTTGGGCCCAAATTGTAAAATGGTCTTATCTATTGGCGATTTCGTTCCAATTCACATTCCAAGTAATATTCGGCATGCTAATTACATTGCCGGTTGCCAAATTGCATTATCTCTTATAGTTTCCGAGATACGGACTATCGATAATTTACACCTTAGGCTCTGCTTCTAACTTGGGCCCAAATTGTAAAATGGTCTTATCTATTGGCGATTTCGTCCCAATTCACATTCCAAGTGATATTCGGCATGCTAATTACATTGCCGGTTGCGAAATTGCATTATCTCTTATAGTTTCCGAGATATGGACTATCGATAATTTACACCTTAGGCTCTGCTTCTAACTTGGGCCCAAATTGTAAAATGGTCTTATCTATTGGCGATTTCGTTCCAATTCACATTCCAAGTAATATTCGGCATGCTAATTACATTGCCGGTTGCCAAATTGCATTATCTCTTATAGTTTCCGAGATATGGACTATCGATAATTTACACCTTAGGCTCTGCTTCTAACTTGGGCCCAAATTGTAAAATGGTCTTATCTATTGGCGATTTCGTTCCAATTCACATTCCAAGTAATATTCGGCATGCTAATTACATTGCCGGTTGCCAAATTGCATTATCTCTTATAGTTTCCGAGATATGGACTATCGATAATTTACACCTTAGGCTCTGCTTCTAACTTGGGCCCAAATTGTAAAATGGTCTTATCTATTGGCGATTTCGTCCCAATTCACATTCCAAGTGATATTCGGCATGCTAATTACATTGCCGGTTGCGAAATTGCATTATCTCTTATAGTTTCCGAGATATGGACTATCGATAATTTACACTTTAGGCTCTGCTTCTAACTTGGGCCCAAATTGTAAAATGGTCTTACCTATTGGCGATTTCGTTCCAATTCACACTCCAAGTAATATTCGGCATGCTAATTACATTGCCGGTTGCGAAATTGCATTATCTCTTATAGTTTCCGAGATATGGACTATCAATAATTTACACCTTAGGCTCTGCTTCTAACTTGGGCCCAAATTGTAAAATGGTCTTATCTATTGGCGATTTCGTTCCAATTCACATTCCAAGTAATATTCGGCATGCTAATTACATTGCCGGTTGCCAAATTGCATTATCTCTTATAGTTTCCGAGATATGGACTATCGATAATTTACACCTTAGGCTCTGCTTCTAACTTGGGCCCAAATTGTAAAATGGTCTTATCTATTGGCGATTTCGTTCCAATTCACATTCCAAGTAATATTCGGCATGCTAATTACATTGCCGGTTGCCAAATTGCATTATCTCTTATAGTTTCCGAGATATGGACTATCGATAATTTACACCTAAGGCTCTGCTTCTAACTTGGGCCCAAATTGTAAAATGGTCTTATCTATTGGCGATTTCGTCCTAATTCATATTCCAAGTGATATTCGGCATGCTAATTACATTGCCGGTTGCGAAGTTGCATTATCTCTTATAGTTTCCGAGATATGGACTATCGATAATTTACACCTTAGGCTCTGCTTCTAACTTGGGCCCAAATTGTAAAATGGTCTTATCTATTGGCGACTTCGTTCCAATTCACATTCCAAGTAATATTCGGCATGCTAATTACATTGCCGGTTGCCAAATTGCATTATCTCTTATAGTTTCCGAGATATGGACTATCGATAATTTACACCTTAGGCTCTGCTTCTAACTTGGGCCCAAATTGTAAAGTTGTCTTATCTATTGGCGATTTCGTTGCAATTCACATTCCAAGAAATATTCGGCATGCTAATTACATTGCCGGTTGCCAAATTGCATTATCTCTTATAGTTTCCGAGATATGGACTATCGATAATTTACACCTTAGGCTCTGCTTCTAACTTGGGCCCAAATTGTAAAATGGTCTTATCTATTGGCGATTTCGTTCCAATTCACATTCCAAGTAATATTCGGCATGCTAATTACATTGCCGGTTGCCAAATTGCATTATCTCTTATAGTTTCCGAGATATGGACTATCGATAATTTACACCTTAGGCTCTGCTTCTAACTTGGGCCCAAATTGTAAAATGGTCTTACCTATTGGCGATTTCGTTCCAATTCACACTCCAAGTAATATTCGGCATGCTAATTACATTGCCGGTTGCGAAATTGCATTATCTCTTATAGTTTCCGAGATATGGACTCTCAATAATTTACACCTTAGGCTCTGCTTCTAACTTGGGCCCAAATTGTAAAATGGTCTTATCTATTGGCGATTTCGTTCCAATTCACATTCCAAGTAATATTCGGCATGCTAATTACATTGCCGGTTGCCAAATTGCATTATCTCTTATAGTTTCCGAGATATGGACTATCGATAATTTACACCTTAGGCTCTGCTTCTAACTTGGGCCCAAATTGTAAAATGGTCTTATCTATTGGCGATTTCGTCCCAATTCATATTCCAAGTGATATTCGGCATGCTAATTACATTGCCGGTTGCGAAATTGCATTATCTCTTATAGTTTCCGAGATATGGACTATCAATAATTTACACCTTAGGCTCTGCTTCTAACTTGGGCCCAAATTGTAAAATGGTCTTATCTATTGGCGATTTCGTTCCAATTCACATTCCAAGTAATATTCGGCATGCTAATTACATTGCCGGTTGCCAAATTGCATTATCTCTTATAGTTTCCGAGATATGGACTATCGATAATTTACACCTTAGGCTCTGCTTCTAACTTGGGCCCAAATTGTAAAATGGTCTTATCTATTGGCGATTTCGTTCCAATTCACATTCCAAGTAATATTCGGCATGCTAATTACATTGCCGGTTGCCAAATTGCATTATCTCTTATAGTTTCCGAGACATGGACTATCGATAATTTCCACCTTAGGCTCTGCTTCTAACTTGGGCCCAAATTGTAAAATGGTCTTATCTATTGGCGATTTCGTTCCAATTCACATTCCAAGTAATATTCGGCATGCTAATTATATTGCCGGTTGCCAAATTGCATTATCTCTTATAGTTTCCGAGATATGGACTATCGATAATTTACACCTTAGGCTCTGCTTCTAATTTGGGCCCAAATTGTAAAATGGTCTTATCTATTGGCGATTTCGTTCCAATTCACATTCCAAGTAATATTCAGCATGCTAATTACATTGCCGGTTGCCAAATTGCATTATCTCTTATAGTTTCCGAGATATGGACTATCGATAATTTACACCTTAGGCTCTGCTTCTAACCTGGGCCCAAATTGTAAAATGGTCTTATCTATTGGCGATTTCGTTCCAATTCACACTCCAAGTAATATTCGGCATGCTAATTACATTGCCGGTTGCGAAATTGCATTATCTCTTATAGTTTCCGAGATATGGACTATCAAATATTTACACCTTAGGCTCTGCTTCTAACTTGGGCCCAAATTGTAAAATGGTCTTATCTATTGGCGATTTCGTTCCAATTCACATTCCAAGTAATATTCGGCATGCTAATTACATTGCCGGTTGCCAAATTGCATTATCTCTTATAGTTTCCGAGATATGGACTATCGATAATTTACACCTTAGGCTCTGCTTCTAACTTGGGCAAAAATTGTAAAATGGTCTTATCTATTGGCGATTTCGTTCCAATTCACATTCCAAGTAATATTCGGCATGCTAATTACATTGCCGGTTGCCAAATTGCATTATCTCTTATAGTTTCCGAGATATGGACTATCGATAATTTACACCTTATGCTCTGCTTCTAACTTGGGCCCAAATTGTAAAATGGTCTTATCTATTGGCGATTTCGTTCCAATTCAGACTCCAAGTAATATTCGGCATGCTAATTACATTGCCGGTTGCCAAATTGCATTATCTCTTATAGTTTCCGAGATATGGACTATTGATAATTTACACCATAGGCTCTGCTTCTAACTTGGGCCCAAATTGTAAAATGGTCTTATCTTTTGGCGATTTCGTTCCAATTCACATTCCAAGTAATATTCGGCATGCTAATTACATTGCCGGTTGCCAAATTGCATTATCTCTTATAGTTTCCGAGATATGGACTATCGATAATTTACACCTTAGGCTCTGCTTCTAACTTGGGCCCAAATTGTAAAATGGTCTTATCTATTGGCGATTTCGTTCCAATTCACACTCCAAGTAATATTCGGCATGCTAATTACATTGCCGGTTGCGAAATTGCATTATCTCTTATAGTTTCCGAGATATGGACTATCGATAATTTACACCTTAGGCTCTGCTTCTAACTTGGGCCCAAATTGTAAAATGGTCTTATCTATTGGCGATTTCGTTCCAATTCACATTCCAAGTAATATTCGGCATGCTAATTACATTGCCGGTTGCCAAATTGCATTATCTCTTATAGTTTCCGAGATATGGACTATCGATAATTTACACCTTAGGCTCTGCTTCTATCTTGGGCCCAAATTGTAAAATGGTCTTATCTATTGGCGATTTCGTTCCAATTCACATTCCAAGTAATATTCGGCATGCTAATTACATTGCCGGTTGCCAAATTGCATTATCTCTTATAGTTTCCGAGATATGGACTATCGATAATTTACACCTTAGGCTCTGCTTCTAACTTGGGCCCAAATTGTAAAATGGTCTTATCTATTGGCGATTTCGTCCCAATTCACATTCCAAGTGATATTCGGCATGCTAATTACATTGCCGGTTGCCAAATTGCATTATCTCTTATAGTTTCCGAGATATGGACTATCGATTATTTACACCTTAGGCTCTGCTTCTAACTTGGGCCCAAATTGTAAAATGGTCTTATCTATTGGCGATTTCGTTCCAATTCACATTCTAAGTAATATTCGGCATGCTAATTACATTGCCGGTTGCCAAATTGCATTATCTCTTATAGTTTCCGAGATATGGACTATCGATAATTTACACCATAGGCTCTGCTTCTAACTTGGGCCCAAATTGTAAAATGGTTTTATCTATTGGCGATTTCGTTCCAATTCACATTCCAAGTAATATTCGGCATGCTAATTACATTGCCGGTTGCCAAATTGCATTATCTCTTATAGTTTCCGAGATATGGACTATCGATAATTTACACCTTAGGCTCTGCTTCTAACTTGCTCCCAAATTGTAAAATGGTCTTATCTATTGGCGATTTCGTTCCAATTAACATTCCAAGTAATATTCGTCATGCTAATTACATTGCCGGTTGCCAAATTGCATTATCTCTTATAGTTTCCGAGATATGGACTATCGATAATTTACACCTTAGGCTCTGCTTCTAACTTGGGCCCAAATTGTAAAATGGTCTTATCTATTGGCGATTTCGTTCCAATTCACATTCCAAGTAATATTCGGCATGCTAATTACATTGCCGGTTGCCAAATTGAATTATCACTTATAGTTTCCGAGATATGGACTATCGATAATTTACACCTTAGGCTCTGCTTCTAACTTGGGACCAAATTGTAAAATGGTCTTACCTGTTGGCGATTTCGTTCCAATTCACATTCCAAGTAATATTCGGCATGCTAATTACATTGCCGGTTGCCAAATTGCATTATCTCTTATAGTTTCCGAGATATGGACTATCGATAATTTACACCTTAGGCTCTGCTTCTAACTTGGGCCCAAATTGTAAAATGGTCTTATCTATTGGCGATTTCGTTCCAATTCACATTCCAAGTAATATTCGGCATGCTAATTACATTGCCGGTTGCCAAATTGCATTATCTCTTATAGTTTCCGAGATATGGACTATCGATAATTTACACCTTAGGCTCTGCTTCTAACTTGGGCCCAAATTGTAAAATGGTCTTATCTATTGGCGATTTCGTTCCAATTCACATTCCAAGTAATATTCGGCATGCTAATTACATTGCCGGTTGCCAAATTGCATTATCTCTTATAGTTTCCGAGATATGGACTATCGATAATTTACACCTTAGGCTCTGCTTCTAACTTGGGCCCAAATTGTAAAATGGTCTTATCTATTGGCGATTTCGTTCCAATTCACATTCCAAGTAATATTCGGCATGCTAATTATATTGCCGGTTGCGAAATTGCATTATCTCTTATAGTTTCCGAGATATGGACTATCGATAATTTACACCTTAGGCTCTGCTTCTAACTTGGGCCCAAATTGTAAAATGGTATTATCTATTGGCGATTTCGTTCCAATTCACATTCCAAGTAATATTCGGCATGCTAATTACATTGCCGGTTGCCAAATTGCATTATCTCTTATAGTTTCCGAGATATGGACTATCGATAATTTACACCTTAGGCTCTGCTTCTAACTTGGGCCCAAATTGTAAAATGGTCTTATCTATTGGCGATTTCGTTCCAATTCACATTCCAAGTAATATTCGGCATGCTAATTACATTGCCGGTTGCCAAATTGCATTATCTCTTATAGTTTCCGAGATATGGACTATCGATAATTTACACCTTAGGCTCTGCTTCTAACTTGGGCCCAAATTGTAAAATGGTCTTATCTATTGGCGATTTCGTCCCAATTCACATTCCAAGTGATATTCGGCATGCTAATTACATTGCCGGTTGCGAAATTGCATTATCTCTTATAGTTTCCGAGATATGGACTATCGATAATTTACACCTTAGGCTCTGCTTCTAACTTGGGCCCAAATTGTAAAATGGTCTTATCTATTGGCGATTTCGTTCCAATTCACATTCCAAGTAATATTCGGCATGCTAATTACATTGCCGGTTGCCAAATTGCATTATCTCTTATAGTTTCTGAGATATGGACTATCGATAATTTACACCTTAGGCTCTGCTTCTAACTTGGGCCCAAATTGTAAAATGGTCTTATCTATTGGCGATTTCGTTCCAATTCACATTCCAAGTAATATTCGGCATGCTAATTACATTGCCGGTTGCCAAATTGCATTATCTCTTATAGTTTCCGAGATATGGACTATCGATAATTTACACCTTAGGCTCTGCTTCTAACTTGCTCCCAAATTGTAAAATGGTCTTATCTATTGGCGATTTCGTTCCAATTCACATTCCAAGTAATATTCGGCATGCTAATTACATTGCCGGTTGCCAAATTGCATTATCTCTTATAGTTTCCGAGATATGGACTATCGATAATTTACACCTTAGGCTCTGCTTCTAACTTGGGCCCAAATTGTAAAATGGTCTTATCTATTGGCGATTTCGTTCCAATTCACATTCCAAGTAATATTCGGCATGCTAATTACATTGCCGGTTGCCAAATTGAATTATCTCTTATAGTTTCCGAGATATGGACTATCTATAATTTACACCTTAGGCTCTGCTTCTAACTTGGGCCCAAATTGTAAAATGGTCTAACCTATTGGCGATTTCGTTCCAATTCACATTCCAAGTAATATTCGGCATGCTAATTACATTGCCGGTTGCCAAATTGCATTATCTCTTATAGTT
The DNA here is from genome assembly GCF_030347505.1 of Rhynchophorus ferrugineus. NCBI lineage: Eukaryota > Metazoa > Arthropoda > Insecta > Coleoptera > Curculionidae > Rhynchophorus > Rhynchophorus ferrugineus. The sequence goes on from NW_027472862.1 coordinate 142,824, forward strand.
TCCGAGATATGGACTATCGATAATTTACACCTTAGGCTCTGCTTCTAACTTGGGCCCAAATTGTAAAATGGTCTTATCTATTGGCGATTTCGTTCCAATTCACATTCCAAGTAATATTCGGCATGCTAATTACATTGCCGGTTGCCAAATTGCATTATCTCTTATAGTTTCCGAGATATGGACTATCGATAATTTACACCTTAGGCTCTGCTTCTAACTTGGGCCCTAATTGTAAAATGGTCTTATCTATTGGCGATTTCGTTCCAATTCACATTCCAAGTAATATTCGGCATGCTAATTACATTGCCGGTTGCCAAATTGCATTATCTCTTATAGTTTCCGAGATATGGACTATCGATAATTTACACCTTAGGCTCTGCTTCTAACTTGGGCCCAAATTGTAAAATGGTCTTACCTATTGGCGATTTCGTTCCAATTCACACTCCAAGTAATATTGGGCATGCTAATTACATTGCCGGTTGCGAAATTGCATTATCTCTTATAGTTTCCGAGATATGGACTATCAATAATTTACACCTTAGGCTCTGCTTCTAACTTGGGCCCAAATTGTAAAATGGTCTTATCTATTGGCGATTTCGTTCCAATTCACATTCCAAGTAATATTCGGCATGCTAATTACATTGCCGGTTGCCAAATTGCATTATCTCTTATAGTTTCCGAGATATGGACTATCGATAATTTACACCTTAGGCTCTGCTTCTAACTTGGGCCCAAATTGTAAAATGGTCTGATCTATTGGCGATTTCGTTCCAATTCACATTCCAAGTAATATTCGGCATGCTAATTACATTTCCGGTTGCCAAATTGCATTATCTCTTATAGTTTCCGAGATATGGACTATCGATAATTTACACCTTAGGCTCTGCTTCTAACTTGGGCCCAAATTGTAAAATGGTCTTATCTATTGGCGATTTCGTCCCAATTCATATTCCAAGTGATATTCGGCATGCTAATTACATTGCCGGTTGCGAAATTGCATTATCTCTTATAGTTTCCGAGATATGGACTATCAATAATTTACACCTTAGGCTCTGCTTCTAACTTGGGCCCAAATTGTAAAATGGTCTTATCTATTGGCGATTTCGTTCCAATTCACATTCCAAGTAATATTCGGCATGCTAATTACATTGCCGGTTGCCAAATTGCATTATCTCTTATAGTTTCCGAGATATGGACTATCGATAATTTACACCTTAGGCTCTGCTTCTAACTTGGGCCCAAATTGTAAAATGGTCTTATCTATTGGCGATTTCGTTCCAATTCACATTCCAAGTAATATTCGGCATGCTAATTACATTGCCGGTTGCCAAATTGCATTATCTCTTATAGTTTCCGAGATATGGACTATCGATAATTTACACCTTAGGCTCTGCTTCTAACTTGGGCCCAAATTGTAAAATGGTCTTATCTATTGGCGATTTCGTTCCAATTCACATTCCAAGTAATATTCGGCATGCTAATTATATTGCCGGTTGCCAAATTGCATTATCTCTTATAGTTTCCGAGATATGGACTATCGATAATTTACTCCTTAGGCTCTGCTTCTAACTTGGGCCCAAATTGTAAAATGGTCTTATCTATTGGCGATTTCGTTCCAATTCACATTCCAAGTAATATTCGGCATGCTAATTACATTGCCGGTTGCCAAATTGCATTATCTCTTATAGTTTCCGAGATATGGACTATCGATAATTTACACCTTAGGCTCTGCTTCTAACTTGGGCCCAAATTGTAAAATGGTCTTATCTATTGGCGATTTCGTCCCAATTCACATTCCAAGTGATATTCGGCATGCTAATTACATTGCCGGTTGCGAAATTGCATTATCTCTTATAGTTTCCAAGATATGGACTATCGATAATTTACACCTAAGGCTCTGCTTCTAACTTGGGCCCAAATTGTAAAATGGTATTATCTATTGGCGATTTCGTTCCAATTCACATTCCAAGTAATATTCGGCATGCTAATTACATTGCCGGTTGCCAAATTGCATTATCTTTTATAGTTTCCGAGATATGGACTATCGATAATTTACACCATAGGCTCTGCTTCTAACTTGGGCCCAAATTGTAAAATGGTCTTATCTATTGGCGATTTCGTTCCAATTCACATTCCAAGTAATATTCGGCATGCTAATTACATTGCCGGTTGCCAAATTGCATTATCTCTTATAGTTTCCGAGATATGGACTATCGATAATTTACACCTCAGGCTCTGCTTCTAACTTGGGCCCAAATTGTAAAATGGTCTTATCTATTGGCGATTTCGTTCCAATTCACATTCCAAGTAATATTCGGCATGCTAATTACATTGCCGGTTGCCAAATTGCATTATCTCTTATAGTTTCCGAGATATGGACTATCGATAATTTACACCTTAGGCTCTGCTTCTAACTTGGGCCCAAATTGTAAAATGGTCTTATCTATTGGCGATTTCGTTCCAATTCACATTCCAAGTAATATTCGGCATGCTAATTACATTGCCGGTTGCCAAATTGCATTATCTCTTATAGTTTCCGAGATATGGACTATCAATAATTTACACCTTAGGCTCTGCTTCTAACTTGGGCCCAAATTGTAAAATGGTCTTATCTATTGGCGATTTCGTTCCAATTCACATTCCAAGTAATATTCGGCATGCTAATTGCATTGCTGGTTGCCAAATTGCATTATCTCTTATAGTTTCCGAGATATGGACTATCGATAATTTACACCTTAGGCTCTGTTTCTAACTTGGGCCCAAATTGTAAAATGGTCTTATCTATTGGCGATTTCGTTCCAATTCACATTCCAAGTAATATTCGGCATGCTAATTACATTGCCGGTTGCCAAATTGCATTTTCTCTTATAGTTTCCGAGATATGGACTATCGATAATTTACACCTTAGGCTCTGCTTCTAACTTGCTCCCAAATTGTAAAATGGTCTTATCTATTGGCGATTTCGTTCCAATTCACATTCCAAGTAATATTCGGCATGCTAATTACATTGCCGGTTGCCAAATTGCATTATCTCTTATAGTTTCCGAGATATGGACTATCGATAATTTACACCATAGGCTCTGCTTCTAACTTGGGCCCAAATTGTAAAATGGTCTTATCTATTGGCGATTTCGTTCCAATTCACATTCCAAGTAATATTCGGCATGCTAATTACATTGCCGGTTGCCACATTGCATTATCTCTTATAGTTTCCGAGATATGGACTATCGATAATTTACACCTTAGGCTCTGCTTCTAACTTGGGCCCAAATTGTAAAATGGTCTTATCTATTGGCGATTTCGTTCCAATTCACATTCCAAGTAATATTCGGCATGCTAATTACATTGCCGGTTGCCAAATTGCATTATCTCTTATAGTTTCCGAGATATGGACTATCGATAATTTACACCTTAGGCTCTGCTTCTAACTTGGGCCCAAATTGTAAAATGGTCTTATCTATTGGCGATTTCGTCCCAATTCACATTCCAAGTGATATTCGGCATGCTAATTACATTGCCGGTTGCGAAATTGCATTATCTCTTATAGTTTCCGAGATATGGACTATCAATAATTTATACCTTAGGCTCTGCTTCTAACTTGGGCCCAAATTGTAAAATTGTCTTATCTATTGGCGATTTCGTTCCAATTCACATTCCAAGTAATATTCGGCATGCTAATTACATTTCCGGTTGCCAAATTGCATTATCTCTTATAGTTTCCGAGATATGGACTATCGATAATTTACACCTTAGGCTCTGCTTCTAACTTGGACCCAAATTGTAAAATGGTCTTATCTATTGGCGATTTCGTTGCAATTCAGATTCCAAGTAATATTCGGCATGCTAATTACATTGCCGGTTGCCAAATTGCATTATCTCTTATAGTTTCCGAGATATGGACTATCTATAATTTACACCTTAGGCTCTGCTTCTAACTTGGGCCCAAATTGTAAAATGGTCTTATCTATTGGCGATTTCGTTCCAATTCACATTCCAAGTAATATTCGGCATGCTAATTACATTGCCGGTTGCCAAATTGCATTATCTCTTATAGTTTCCGATATATGGACTATCGATAATTTACACCTTAGGCTCTGCTTCTAACTTGGGCCCAAATTGTAAAATGGTCTTATCTATTGACGACTTCGTCCCAATTCACATTCCAAGTGATATTCGGCATGCTAATTACATTGAAGGTTGCGAAATTGCATTATCTCTTATAGTTTCCGAGATATGGACTATCAATAATTTACACCTTAGGCTCTGCTTCTAACTTGGGCCCAAATTGTAAAATGGTCTTATCTATTGGCGATTTCGTTCCAATTCACATTCCAAGTAATATTCGGCATGCTAATTACATTGCCGGTTGCCAAATTGCATTATCTCTTATAGTTTCCGAGATATGGACTATCGATAATTTACACCTTAGGCTCTGCTTCTAACTTGGGCCCAAATTGTAAAATGGTCTTATCTATTGGCGATTTCGTTCCAATTCACATTCCAAGTAATATTCGGCATGCTAATTACATTGCCGGTTGCCAAATTGCATTATCTCTTATAGTTTCCGAGATATGGACTATCGATAATTTACACCTTTGGCTCTGCTTCTAACTTGGGCCCAAATTGTAAAATGGTCTTATCTATTGGCGATTTCGTTCCAATTCACATTCCAAGTAATATTCGGCATGCTAATTATATTGCCGGTTGCCAAATTGCATTATCTCTTATAGTTTCCGAGATATGGACTATCGATAATTTACACCTTAGGCTCTGCTTCTAACTTGGGCCCAAATTGTAAAATGGTCTTATCTATTATCGATTTCGTTCCAATTCACATTCCGAGTAATATTCGGCATGCTAATTACATTGCCGGTTGCCAAATTGCATTATCTCTTATAGTTTCCGAGATATGGACTATCGATAATTTACACCTTAGGCTCTGCTTCTAACTTGGGCCCAAATTGTAAAATGGTCTTATCTATTGGCGATTTCGTCCCAATTCACATTCCAAGTGATATTCGGCATGCTAATTACATTGCCGGTTGCGAAATTGCATTATCCCTTATAGTTTCCGAGATATGGACTATCAATAATTTACACCTTAGGCTCTGCTTCTAACTTGGGCCCAAATTGTAAAATGGTCTTATTTATTGGCGATTTCGTTCCAATTCACATTCCAAGTAATATTCGGCATGCTAATTACATTGCCGGTTGCCAAATTGCATTATCTCTTATAGTTTCCGAGATATGGACTATCGATAATTTACACCTTAGGCTCTGCTTCTAACTTGGGCCCAAATTGTAAAATGGTCTTATCTATTGGCGATTTCGTTCCAATTCACATTCCAAGTAATATTCGGCATGCTAATTACATTGCCGGTTGCCAAATTGCATTATCTCTTATAGTTTCCGAGATATGGACTATCGATAATTTACACCTTTGGCTCTGCTTCTAACTTGGGCCCAAATTGTAAAATGGTCTTATCTATTGGCGATTTCGTTCCAATTCACATTCCAAGTAATATTCGGCATGCTAATTACATTGCCGGTTGCCAAATTGCATTATCTCTTATAGTTTCCGAGATATGGACTATCGATAACTTACACCTTAGGCTCTGCTTCTAACTTGGGCCCAAATTGTAAAATGGTCTTATCTATTGGCGATTTCGTTCCAATTCACATTCCAAGTAATATTCGGCATGCTAATTACATTGCCGGTTGCCAAATTGCATTATCTCTTATAGTTTCCGAGATATGGACTATCGATAATTTACACCTTAGGCTCTGCTTCTAACTTGGGCCCAAATTGTAAAATGGTCTTATCTATTGGCGATTTCGTTCCAATTCAGACTCCAAGTAATATTCGGCATGCTAATTACATTGCCGGTTGCGAAATTGCATTATCTCTTATAGTTTCCGAGATATGGACTATCAATAATTTACACCTTAGGCTCTGCTTCTAACTTGGGCCCAAATTGTAAAATGGTCTTATCTATTGGCGATTTCGTTCCAATTCACATTCCAAGTAATATTCGGCATGCTAATTACATTGCCGGTTGCCAAATTGCATTATCTCTTATAGTTTCCGAGATATGGACCATCGATAATTTACACCTTAGGCTCTGCTTCTAACTTGGGCCCAAATTGTAAAATGGCCTTATCTATTGGCGATTTCGTCCCAATTCACATTCCAAGTAATATTCGGCATGCTAATTACATTGCCGGTTGCGAAATTGCATTATCTCTTATAGTTTCAGAGATATGGACTATCGATAATTTACACCTTAGGCTCTGCTTCTAACTTGGGCCCAAATTGTAAAATGGTCTTATCTATTGGCAATTTCGTTCCAATTCACATTCCAAGTAATATTCGGCATGCTAAATACATTGCCGGTTGCCAAATTGCATTAGCTCTTATAGTTTCCGAGATATGGACTATCGATAATTTACACCTTAGGCTCTGCTTCTAACTTGGGCCCAAATTGTAAAATGGTCTTATCTATTGGCGATTTCGTTCCAATTCACATTCCAAGTAACATTCGGCATGCTAATTACATTGCCGGTTGCCAAATTGCATTATCTCTTATAGTTTCCGAGATATGGACTATCGATAATTTACACCTTAAGCTCTGCTTCTAACTTGGGCCCAAATTGTAAAATGGTCTTATCTATTGGCGATTTCGTTCCAATTCACATTCCAAGTAATATTCGGCATGCTAATTACATTGCCGGTTGCCAAATTGCATTATCTCTTATAGTTTCCGAGATATGGACTATCGATAATTTACACCTCAGGCTCTGCTTCTAACTTGGGCCCAAATTGTAAAATGGTCTTATCTATTGGCGATTTCGTTCCAATTCACATTCCAAGTAATATTCGGCATGCTAATTACATTGCCATTTGCCAAATTGCATTATCTCTTATAGTTTCCGAGATATGGACTATCGATAATTTACACCATAGGCTCTGCTTCTAACTTGGGCCCAAATTGTAAAATGGTCTTATCTATTGGCGATTTCGTTCCAATTCACATTCCAAGTAATATTCGGCATGCTAATTACATTGCCGGTTGCCAAATTGCATTATCTCTTATAGTTTCCGAGATATGGACTATCGATAATTTACACCATAGGCTCTGCTTCTAACTTGGGCCCAAATTGTAAAATGGTCTTATCTATTGGCGATTTCGTTCCAATTCACATTCCAAGTAATATTCGGCATGCTAATTACATTGCCGGTTGCCAAATTGCATTATCTCTTATAGTTTCCGAGATATGGACTATCGATAATTTACACCTTAGGCTCTGCTTCTAACTTGCTCCCAAATTGTAAAATGGTCTTATCTATTGGCGATTTCGTTCCAATTCACATTCCAAGTAATATTCGGCATGCTAATTACATTGCCGGTTGCCAAATTGCATTATCTCTTATAGTTTCCGAGATATGGACTATCGATAATTTACACCTTAGGCTCTGCTTCTAACTTGGGCCCAAATTGTAAAATGGTCTTATCTATTGGCGATTTCGTTCCAATTCACATTCCAAGTAATATTCGGCATGCTAATTACATTGCCGGTTGCCAAATTGAATTATCTCTTATAGTTTCCGAGATATGGACTATCGATAATTTACACCTTAGGCTCTGCTTCTAACTTGGGACCAAATTGTAAAATGGTCTTACCTATTGGCGATTTCGTTACAATTCACATTCCAAGTAATATTCGGCATGCTAATTACATTGCCGGTTGCCAAATTGCATTATCTCTTATAGTTTCCGAGATACGGACTATCGATAATTTACACCTTAGGCTCTGCTTCTAACTTGGGCCCAAATTGTAAAATGGTCTTATCTATTTTCGATTTCGTTCCAATTCACATTCCAAGTAATATTCGGCATGCTAATTACATTGCCGGTTGCCAAATTGCATTATCACTTATAGTTTCCGAGATATGGACTATCGATAATTTACACCATAGGCTCTGCTTCTAACTTGGGCCCAAATTGTGAAATGGTCTTATCTATTGGCGATTTCGTCCCAATTCACATTCCAAGTGATATTCGGCATGCTAATTACATTGCCGGTTGCGAAATTGCATTATCTCTTATAGTTTCCGAGATATGGACTATCAATAATTTACACCTTAGGCTCTGCTTCTAACTTGGGCCCAAATTGTAAAATGGTCTTATCTATTGGCGATTTCGTTCCAGTTCACATTCCAAGTAATATTCGGCATGCTAATTACATTGCCGGTTGCCAAATTGAATTATCTCTTATAGTTTCCGAGATTTGGACTATCGATAATTTACACCTTAGGCTCTGCTTCTAACTTGGGCCCAAATTGTAAAATGGTCTTACCTATTGGCGATTTCGTCCCAATTCACATTCCAAGTGATATTCGGCATGCTAATTACATTGCCGGTTGCGAAATTGCATTATCTCTTATAGTTTCCGAGATATGGACTATCAATAATTTATACCTTAGGCTCTGCTTCTAACTTGGGCCCAAATTGTAAAATTGTCTTATCTATTGGCGATTTCGTTCCAATTCACATTCCAAGTAATATTCGGCATGCTAATTACATTGCCGGTTGCCAAATTGCATTATCTCTTATAGTTTCCGAGATATGGACTATCGATAATTTACACCTTAGGCTCTGCTTCTAACTTGGACCCAAATTGTAAAATGGTCTTATCTATTGGCGATTTCGTTGCAATTCAGATTCCAAGTAATATTCGGCATGCTAATTACATTGCCGGTTGCCAAATTGCATTATCTCTTATAGTTTCCGAGATATGGACTATCTATAATTTACACCTTAGGCTCTGCTTCTAACTTGGGCCCAAATTGTAAAATGGTCTTATCTATTGGCGATTTCGTTCCAATTCACATTCCAAGTAATATTCGGCATGCTAATTACATTGCCGGTTGCCAAATTGCATTATCTCTTATAGTTTCCGATATATGGACTATCGATAATTTACACCTTAGGCTCTGCTTCTAACTTGGGCCCAAATTGTAAAATGGTCTTATCTATTGGCGATTTCGTCCCAATTCACATTCCAAGTGATATTCGGCATGCTAATTACATTGAAGGTTGCGAAATTGCATTATCTCTTATAGTTTCCGAGATATGGACTATCAATAATTTACACCTTAGGCTCTGCTTCTAACTTGGGCCCAAATTGTAAAATGGTCTTATCTATTGGCGATTTCGTTCCAATTCACATTCCAAGTAATATTCGGCATGCTAATTACATTGCCGGTTGCCAAATTGCATTATCTCTTATAGTTTCCGAGATATGGACTATCGATAATTTACACCTTAGGCTCTGCTTCTAACTTGGGCCCAAATTGTAAAATGGTCTTATCTATTGGCGATTTCGTTCCAATTCACATTCCAAGTAATATTCGGCATGCTAATTACATTGCCGGTTGCCAAATTGCATTATCTCTTATAGTTTCCGAGATATGGACTATCGATAATTTACACCTTTGGCTCTGCTTCTAACTTGGGCCCAAATTGTAAAATGGTCTTATCTATTGGCGATTTCGTTCCAATTCACATTCCAAGTAATATTCGGCATGCTAATTATATTGCCGGTTGCCAAATTGCATTATCTCTTATAGTTTCCGAGATATGGACTATCGATAATTTACACCTTAGGCTCTGCTTCTAACTTGGGCCCAAATTGTAAAATGGTCTTATCTATTGGCGATTTCGTTCCAATTCACATTCCGAGTAATATTCGGCATGCTAATTACATTGCCGGTTGCCAAATTGCATTATCTCTTATAGTTTCCGAGATATGGACTATCGATAATTTACACCTTAGGCTCTGCTTCTAACTTGGGCCCAAATTGTAAAATGGTCTTATCTATTGGCGATTTCGTCCCAATTCACATTCCAAGTGATATTCGGCATGCTAATTACATTGCCGGTTGCGAAATTGCATTATCCCTTATAGTTTCCGAGATATGGACTATCAATAATTTACACCTTAGGCTCTGCTTCTAACTTGGGCCCAAATTGTAAAATGGTCTTATTTATTGGCGATTTCGTTCCAATTCACATTCCAAGTAATATTCGGCATGCTAATTACATTGCCGGTTGCCAAATTGCATTATCTCTTATAGTTTCCGAGATATGGACTATCGATAATTTACACCTTAGGCTCTGCTTCTAACTTGGGCCCAAATTGTAAAATGGTCTTATCTAATGGCGATTTCGTTCCAATTCACATTCCAAGTAATATTCGGCATGCTAATTACATTGCCGGTTGCCAAATTGCATTATCTCTTATAGTTTCCGAGATATGGACTATCGATAATTTACACCTTTGGCTCTGCTTCTAACTTGGGCCCAAATTGTAAAATGGTCTTATCTATTGGCGATTTCGTTCCAATTCACATTCCAAGTAATATTCGGCATGCTAATTACATTGCCGGTTGCCAAATTGCATTATCTCTTATAGTTTCCGAGATATGGACTATCGATAATTTACACCTTAGGCTCTGCTTCTAACTTGGGCCCAAATTGTAAAATGGTCTTATCTATTGGCGATTTCGTTCCAATTCACATTCCAAGTAATATTCGGCATGCTAATTACATTGCCGGTTGCCAAATTGCATTATCTCTTATAGTTTCCGAGATATGGACTATCGATAATTTACACCTTAGGCTCTGCTTCTAACTTGGGCCCAAATTGTAAAATGGTCTATCTATTGGCGATTTCGTTCCAATTCAGACTCCAAGTAATATTCGGCATGCTAATTACATTGCCGGTTGCGAAATTGCATTATCTCTTATAGTTTCCGAGATATGGACTATCAATAATTTACACCTTAGGCTCTGCTTCTAACTTGGGCCCAAATTGTAAAATGGTCTTATCTATTGGCGATTTCGTTCCAATTCACATTCCAAGTAATATTCGGCATGCTAATTACATTGCCGGTTGCCAAATTGCATTATCTCTTATAGTTTCCGAGATATGGACCATCGATAATTTACACCTTAGGCTCTGCTTCTAACTTGGGCCCAAATTGTAAAATGGCCTTATCTATTGGCGATTTCGTCCCAATTCACATTCCAAGTAATATTCGGCATGCTAATTACATTGCCGGTTGCGAAATTGCATTATCTCTTATAGTTTCAGAGATATGGACTATCGATAATTTACACCTTAGGCTCTGCTTCTAACTTGGGCCCAAATTGTAAAATGGTCTTATCTATTGGCAATTTCGTTCCAATTCACATTCCAAGTAATATTCGGCATGCTAATTACATTGCCGGTTGCCAAATTGCATTAACTCTTATAGTTTCCGAGATATGGACTATCGATAATTTACACCTTAGGCTCTGCTTCTAACTTGGGCCCAAATTGTAAAATGGTCTTATCTATTGGCGATTTCGTTAAAATTCACATTCCAAGTAACATTCGGCATGCTAATTACATTGCCGGTTGCCAAATTGCATTATCTCTTATAGTTTCCGAGATATGGACTATCGATAATTTACACCTTAAGCTCTGCTTCTAACTTGGGCCCAAATTGTAAAATGGTCTTATCTATTGGCGATTTCGTTCCAATTCACATTCCAAGTAATATTCGGCATGCTAATTACATTGCCGGTTGCCAAATTGCATTATCTCTTATAGTTTCCGAGATATGGACTATCGATAATTTACACCTCAGGCTCTGCTTCTAACTTGGGCCCAAATTGTAAAATGGTCTTATCTATTGGCGATTTCGTTCCAATTCACATTCCAAGTAATATTCGGCATGCTAATTACATTGCCGTTTGCCAAATTGCATTATCTCTTATAGTTTCCGAGATATGGACTATCGATAATTTACACCATAGGCTCTGCTTCTAACTTGGGCCCAAATTGTAAAATGGTCTTATCTATTGGCGATTTCGTTCCAATTCACATTCCAAGTAATATTCGGCATGCTAATTACATTGCCGGTTGCCAAATTGCATTATCTCTTATAGTTTCCGAGATATGGACTATCGATAATTTACACCTTAGGCTCTGCTTCTAACTTGGGCCCAAATTGTAAAATGGCCTTATCTATTGGCGATTTCGTTCCAATTCACATTCCAAGTAACATTCGGCATGCTAATTACATTGCCGGTTGCCAAATTGCATTATCTCTTATAGTTTCCGAGATATGGACTATCGATAATTTACACCTTAAGCTCTGCTTCTAACTTGGGCCCAAATTGTAAAATGGTCTTATCTATTGGCGATTTCGTTCCAATTCACATTCCAAGTAATATTCGGCATGCTAATTACATTGCCGGTTGCCAAATTGCATTATCTCTTATAGTTTCCGAGATATGGACTATCGATAATTTACACCTCAGGCTCTGCTTCTAACTTGGGCCCAAATTGTAAAATGGTCTTACCTATTGGCGATTTCGTTCCAATTCACATTCCAAGTAATATTCGGCATGCTAATTACATTGCCGGTTGCCAAATTGCATTATCTCTTATAGTTTCCGAGATATGGACTATCGATAATTTACACCATAGGCTCTGCTTCTAACTTGGGCCCAAATTGTAAAATGGTCTTATCTATTGGCGATTTCGTTCCAATTCACATTCCAAGTAATATTCGGCATGCTAATTACATTGCCGGTTGCCAAATTGCATTATCTCTTATAGTTTCCGAGATATGGACTATCGATAATTTACACCTTAGGCTCTGCTTCTAACTTGCTCCCAAATTGTAAAATGGTCTTATCTATTGGCGATTTCGTTCCAATTCACATTCCAAGTAATATTCGGCATGCTAATTACATTGCCGGTTGCCAAATTGCATTATCTCTTATAGTTTCCGAGATATGGACTATCGATAATTTACACCTTAGGCTCTGCTTCTAACTTGGGCCCAAATTGTAAAATGGTCTTATCTATTGGCGATTTCGTTCCAATTCACATTCCAAGTAATATTCGGCATGCTAATTACATTGCCGGTTGCCAAATTGAATTATCTCTTATAGTTTCCGAGATATGGACTATCGATAATTTACACCTTAGGCTCTGCTTCTAACTTGGGACCAAATTGTAAAATGGTCTTACCTATTGGCGATTTCGTTACAATTCACATTCCAAGTAATATTCGGCATGCTAATTACATTGCCGGTTGCCAAATTGCATTATCTCTTATAGTTTCCGAGATACGGACTATCGATAATTTACACCTTAGGCTCTGCTTCTAACTTGGGCCCAAATTGTAAAATGGTCTTATCTATTGGCGATTTCGTTCCAATTCACATTCCAAGTAATATTCGGCATGCTAATTACATTGCCGGTTGCCAAATTGCATTATCACTTATAGTTTCCGAGATATGGACTATCGATAATTTACACCATAGGCTCTGCTTCTAACTTGGGCCCAAATTGTAAAATGGTCTTATCTATTGGCGATTTCGTTCCAATTCACATTCCAAGTAATATTCGGCATGCTAATTACATTGCCGGTTGCCAAATTGCATTATCTCTTATAGTTTCAGAGATATGGACTATCGATAATTTACACCTTAGGCTCTGCTTCTAACTTGGGCCCAAATTGTAAAATGGTCTTATCTATTGGCAATTTCGTTCCAATTCACATTCCAAGTAATATTCGGCATGCTAATTACATTGCCGGTTGCCAAATTGCATTATCTCTTATAGATTCCGAGATATGGACTATCGATAATTTACACCTTAGGCTCTGCTTCTAACTTGGGCCCAAATTGTAAAATGGTCTTATCTATTGGCGATTTCGTTCCAATTCACATTCCAAGCAATATTCGGCATGCTAATTACATTGCCAGTTGCCAAATTGCATTATCTCTTATAGTTTCCGAGATATGGACTATCGATAATTTACACCTTAGGCTCTGCTTCTAACTTGGGCCCAAATTGTAAAATGGTCTTATCTATTGGCGATTTCGTTCCAATTCACATTCCAAGTAATATTCGGCATGCTAATTACATTGCCGGTTGCCAAATTGCATTATCTCTTATAGTTTCCGAGATATGGACTATCGATAATTTACATCATAGGCTCTGCTTCTAACTTGGGCCCAAATTGTAAAATGGTCTTATCTATTGGCGATTTCGTTCCAATTCACATTCCAAGTAATATTCGGCATGCTAATTACATTGCCGGTTGCCAAATTGCATTATGTCTTATAGTTTCCGAGATATGGACTATCGATAATTTACACCTTAGGCTCTGCTTCTAACTTGGGCCCAAATTGTAAAAGGGCCTTATCTATTGGCGATTTCGTCCCAGTTCACATTCCAAGTAATATTAGGCATGCTAATTACATTGCCGGTTGCGAAACTGCATTATCTCTTATAGTTTCAGAGATATGGACTATCGATAATCTACACCTTAGGCTCTGCTTCTAACTTGGGCCCAAATTGTAAAATGGTCTTATCTATTGGCGATTTCGTTCCAATTCACATTCCAAGCAATATTCGGCATGCTAATTACATTGCCAGTTGCCAAATTGCATTATCTCTTATAGTTTCCGAGATATGGACTATCGATAATTTACACCTTAGGCTCTGCTTCTAACTTGGGCCCAAATTGTAAAATGGTCTTATCTATTGGCGATTTCGTTCCAATTCACATTCCAAGTAATATTCGGCATGCTAATTACATTGCCGGTTGCCAAATTGCATTATCTCTTATAGTTTCCGAGATATGGACTATCGATAATTTACATCATAGGCTCTGCTTCTAACCTGGGCCCAAATTGTAAAATGGTCTTATCTATTGGCGATTTCGTTCCAATTCACATTCCAAGTAATATTCGGCATGCTAATTACATTGCCGGTTGCCAAATTGCATTATCTCTTATAGTTTCCGAGATATGGACTATCGATAATTTACACCTTAGGCTCTGCTTCTAACTTGGGCCCAAATTGTAAAATGGTCTTATCTATTGGCGATTTCGTTCCAATTCACATTCCAAGTAATATTCGGCATGCTAATTACATTGCCGGTTGCCAAATTGCATTATCTCTTATAGTTTCCGAGATATGGACTATCGATAATTTACACCTTAGGTTCTGCTTCTAACTTGCTCCCAAATTGTAAAATGGTCTTATCTATTGGCGATTTCGTTCCAATTCACATTCCAAGTAATATTCGGCATGCTAATTACATTGCCGGTTGCCAAATTGAATTATCTCTTATAGTTTCCGAGATATGGACTATCGATAATTTACACCTTAGGCTCTGCTTCTAACTTGGGCCCAAATTGTAAAATGGTCTTACCTATTGGGGATTTCGTTCCAATTCACATTCCAAGTAATATTCGGCATGCTAATTACATTGCCGGTTGCCAAATTGCATTATCTCTTATAGTTTCCGAGATATGGACTATCGATAATTTACACCTTAGGCTCTGCTTCTAACTTGGGCCCAAATTGTAAAATGGTCTTATCTATTGGCGATTTCGTTCCAATTCACATTCCAAGTAATATTCGGCATGCTAATTACATTGCCGGTTGACAAATTGCATTATCTCTTATAGTTTCCGAGATATGGACTATCGATAATTTACACCTTAGGCTCTGCTTCTAACTTGCTCCCAAATTGTAAAATGGTCTTATCTATTGGCGATTTCGTTCCAATTCACATTCCAAGTAATATTCGGCATGCTAATTACATTGCCGGTTGCCAAATTGCATTATCTCTTATAGTTTCCGAGATATGGACTATCGATAATTTACACCTTAGGCTCTGCTTCTAACTTGGGCCCAAATTGTAAAATGGTCTTATCTATTGGCGATTTCGTTCCAATTCACATTCCAAGTAATATTCGGCATGCTAATTACATTGCCGGTTGCCAAATTGAACTATCTCTTATAGTTTCCGAGATATGGACTATCGATAATTTACACCTTAGGCTCTGCTTCTAACTTGGGCCCAAATTGTAAAATGGTCTTACCTATTGGCGATTTCGTTCCAATTCACATTCCAAGTAATATTCGGCATGCTAATTACATTGCCGGTTGCCAAATTGCATTATCTCTTATAGTTTCCGAGATATGGACTATCGATAATTTACACCTTAGGCTCTGCTTCTAACTTGGGCCCAAATTGTAAAATGGTCTTATCTATTTACGATTTCGTTCCAATTCACATTCCAAGTAATATTCGGCATGCTAATTACATTGCCGGTTGCCAAATTGCATTATCTCTTATAGTTTCCGAGATACGGACTATCGATAATTTACACCTTAGGCTCTGCTTCTAACTTGGGCCCAAATTGTAAAATGGTCTTATCTATTGGCGATTTCGTCCCAATTCACATTCCAAGTGATATTCGGCATGCTAATTACATTGCCGGTTGCGAAATTGTATTATCTCTTATAGTTTCCGAGATATGGACTATCAATAATTTACACCTTAGGCTCTGCTTCTAACTTGGGCCCAAATTGTAAAATGGTCTTATCTATTGGCGATTTCGTTCCAATTCACATTCCAAGTAATATTCGGCATGCTAATTACATTGCCGGTTGCCAAATTGCATTATCTCTTATAGTTTCCGAGATACGGACTATCGATAATTTACACCTTAGGCTCTGCTTCTAACTTGGGCCCAAATTGTAAAATGGTCTTATCTATTGGCGATTTCGTCCCAATTCACATTCCAAGTGATATTCGGCATGCTAATTACATTGCCGGTTGCGAAATTGTATTATCTCTTATAGTTTCCGAGATATGGACTATCAATAATTTACACCTTAGGCTCTGCTTCTAACTTGGGCCCAAATTGTAAAATGGTCTTATCTATTGGCGATTTCGTTCCAATTCACATTCCAAGTAATATTCGGCATGCTAATTACATTGCCGGTTGCAAAATTGCATTATCTCTTATAGTTTCCGAGATATGGACTATCGATAATTTACACCTTAGGCTCTGCTTCTAACTTGGGCCCAAATTGTAAAATGGTCTTATCTATTTACGATTTCGTTCCAATTCACATTCCAAGTAATATTCGGCATGCTAATTACATTGCCGGTTGCCAAATTGCATTATCTCTTATAGTTTCCGAGATACGGACTATCGATAATTTACACCTTAGGCTCTGCTTCTAACTTGGGCCCAAATTGTAAAATGGTCTTATCTATTGGCGATTTCGTCCCAATTCACATTCCAAGTGATATTCGGCATGCTAATTACATTGCCGGTTGCGAAATTGTATTATCTCTTATAGTTTCCGAGATATGGACTATCAATAATTTACACCTTAGGCTCTGCTTCTAACTTGGGCCCAAATTGTAAAATGGTCTTATCTATTGGCGATTTCGTTCCAATTCACATTCCAAGTAATATTCGGCATGCTAATTACATTGCCGGTTGCCAAATTGCATTATCTCTTATAGTTTCCGAGATATGGACTATCGATAATTTACACCTTAGGCTCTGCTTCTAACTTGGGCCCAAATTGTAAAATGGTCTTATCTATTGGCGATTTCGTTCCAATTCACATTCCAAGTAATATTCGGCATGCTAATTACATTGCCGGTTGCCAAATTGCATTATCTCTTATAGTTTCCGAGATACGGACTATCGATAATTTACACCTTAGGCTCTGCTTCCAACTTGGGCCCAAATTGTAAAATGGTCTAACCTATTGGCGATTTCGTTCCAATTCACACTCCAAGTAATATTCGGCATGCTAATTACATTGCCGGTTGCGAAATTGCATTATCTCTTATAGTTTCCGAGATATGGACTATCGATAATTTACACCATAGGCTCTGCTTCTAACTTGGGCCCAAATTGTAAAATGGTTTTATCTATTGGCGATTTCGTTCCAATTCACATTCCAAGTAATATTCGGCATGCTAATTACATTGCCGGTTGCCAAATTGCATTATCTCTTATAGTTTCCGAGATATGGACTATCGATAATTTACACCTTAGGCTCTGCTTCTAACTTGCTCCCAAATTGTAAAATGGTCTTATCTATTGGCGATTTCGTTCCAATTAACATTCCAAGTAATATTCGTCATGCTAATTACATTGCCGGTTGCCAAATTGCATTATCTCTTATAGTTTCCGAGATATGGACTATCGATAATTTACACCTTAGGCTCTGCTTCTAACTTGGGCCCAAATTGTAAAATGGTCTTATCTATTGGCGATTTCGTTCCAATTCACATTCCAAGTAATATTCGGCATGCTAATTACATTGCCGGTTGCCAAATTGCATTATCTCTTATAGTTTCCGAGATATGGACTATCGATAATTTACACCTTAGGCTCTGCTTCTAACTTGGGCCCAAATTGTAAAATGGTCTTATCTATTGGCGATTTCGTTCCAATTCACATTCCAAGTAATATTCGGCATGCTAATTACATTGCCGGTTGCCAAATTGCATTATCTCTTATAGTTTCCGAGATATGGACTATCGATAATTTACACCTTAGGCTCTGCTTCTAACTTGGGCCCAAATTGTAAAATGGTCTTATCTATTGGCGATTTCGTCCCAATTCACATTCCAAGTGATATTCGGCATGCTAATTACATTGCCGGTTGCCAAATTGCATTATCTCTTATAGTTTCCGAGATATGGACTATCGATTATTTACACCTTAGGCTCTGCTTCTAACTTGGGCCCAAATTGTAAAATGGTCTTATCTATTGGCGATTTCGTTCCAATTCACATTCTAAGTAATATTCGGCATGCTAATTACATTGCCGGTTGCCAAATTGCATTATCTCTTATAGTTTCCGAGATATGGACTATCGATAATTTACACCATAGGCTCTGCTTCTAACTTGGGCCCAAATTGTAAAATGGTTTTATCTATTGGCGATTTCGTTCCAATTCACATTCCAAGTAATATTCGGCATGCTAATTACATTGCCGGTTGCCAAATTGCATTATCTCTTATAGTTTCCGAGATATGGACTATCGATAATTTACACCTTAGGCTCTGCTTCTAACTTGCTCCCAAATTGTAAAATGGTCTTATCTATTGGCGATTTCGTTCCAATTAACATTCCAAGTAATATTCGTCATGCTAATTACATTGCCGGTTGCCAAATTGCATTATCTCTTATAGTTTCCGAGATATGGACTATCGATAATTTACACCTTAGGCTCTGCTTCTAACTTGGGCCCAAATTGTAAAATGGTCTTATCTATTGGCGATTTCGTTCCAATTCACATTCCAAGTAATATTCGGCATGCTAATTACATTGCCGGTTGCCAAATTGAATTATCACTTATAGTTTCCGAGATATGGACTATCGATAATTTACACCTTAGGCTCTGCTTCTAACTTGGGACCAAATTGTAAAATGGTCTTACCTGTTGGCGATTTCGTTCCAATTCACATTCCAAGTAATATTCGGCATGCTAATTACATTGCCGGTTGCCAAATTGCATTATCTCTTATAGTTTCCGAGATATGGACTATCGATAATTTACACCTTAGGCTCTGCTTCTAACTTGGGCCCAAATTGTAAAATGGTCTTATCTATTGGCGATTTCGTTCCAATTCACATTCCAAGTAATATTCGGCATGCTAATTACATTGCCGGTTGCCAAATTGCATTATCTCTTATAGTTTCCGAGATATGGACTATCGATAATTTACACCTTAGGCTCTGCTTCTAACTTGGGCCCAAATTGTAAAATGGTCTTATCTATTGGCGATTTCGTTCCAATTCACATTCCAAGTAATATTCGGCATGCTAATTACATTGCCGGTTGCCAAATTGCATTATCTCTTATAGTTTCCGAGATATGGACTATCGATAATTTACACCTTAGGCTCTGCTTCTAACTTGGGCCCAAATTGTAAAATGGTCTTATCTATTGGCGATTTCGTTCCAATTCACATTCCAAGTAATATTCGGCATGCTAATTATATTGCCGGTTGCGAAATTGCATTATCTCTTATAGTTTCCGAGATATGGACTATCGATAATTTACACCTTAGGCTCTGCTTCTAACTTGGGCCCAAATTGTAAAATGGTATTATCTATTGGCGATTTCGTTCCAATTCACATTCCAAGTAATATTCGGCATGCTAATTACATTGCCGGTTGCCAAATGGCATTATCTCTTATAGTTTCCGAGATATGGACTATCGATAATTTACACCTTAGGCTCTGCTTCTAACTTGGGCCCAAATTGTAAAATGGTCTTATCTATTGGCGATTTCGTTCCAATTCACATTCCAAGTAATATTCGGCATGCTAATTACATTGCCGGTTGCCAAATTGCATTATCTCTTATAGTTTCCGAGATATGGACTATCGATAATTTACACCTTAGGCTCTGCTTCTAACTTGGGCCCAAATTGTAAAATGGTCTTATCTATTGGCGATTTCGTCCCAATTCACATTCCAAGTGATATTCGGCATGCTAATTACATTGCCGGTTGCGAAATTGCATTATCTCTTATAGTTTCCGAGATATGGACTATCGATAATTTACACCTTAGGCTCTGCTTCTAACTTGGGCCCAAATTGTAAAATGGTCTTATCTATTGGCGATTTCGTTCCAATTCACATTCCAAGTAATATTCGGCATGCTAATTACATTGCCGGTTGCCAAATTGCATTATCTCTTATAGTTTCTGAGATATGGACTATCGATAATTTACACCTTAGGCTCTGCTTCTAACTTGGGCCCAAATTGTAAAATGGTCTTATCTATTGGCGATTTCGTTCCAATTCACATTCCAAGTAATATTCGGCATGCTAATTACATTGCCGGTTGCCAAATTGCATTATCTCTTATAGTTTCCGAGATATGGACTATCGATAATTTACACCTTAGGCTCTGCTTCTAACTTGCTCCCAAATTGTAAAATGGTCTTATCTATTGGCGATTTCGTTCCAATTCACATTCCAAGTAATATTCGGCATGCTAATTACATTGCCGGTTGCCAAATTGCATTATCTCTTATAGTTTCCGAGATATGGACTATCGATAATTTACACCTTAGGCTCTGCTTCTAACTTGGGCCCAAATTGTAAAATGGTCTTATCTATTGGCGATTTCGTTCCAATTCACATTCCAAGTAATATTCGGCATGCTAATTACATTGCCGGTTGCCAAATTGAATTATCTCTTATAGTTTCCGAGATATGGACTATCTATAATTTACACCTTAGGCTCTGCTTCTAACTTGGGCCCAAATTGTAAAATGGTCTAACCTATTGGCGATTTCGTTCCAATTCACATTCCAAGTAATATTCGGCATGCTAATTACATTGCCGGTTGCCAAATTGCATTATCTCTTATAGTTTCCGAGATATGGACTATCGATAATTTACACCTTAGGCTCTGCTTCTAACTTGGGCCCAAATTGTAAAATGGTCTTATCTATTGGCGATTTCGTTCCAATTCACATTCCAAGTAATATTCGGCATGCTAATTACATTGCCGGTTGCCAAATTGCATTATCTCTTATAGTTTCCGAGATATGGACTATCGATAATTTACACCTTAGGCTCTGCTTCTAACTTGGGCCCTAATTGTAAAATGGTCTTATCTATTGGCGATTTCGTTCCAATTCACATTCCAAGTAATATTCGGCATGCTAATTACATTGCCGGTTGCCAAATTGCATTATCTCTTATAGTTTCCGAGATATGGACTATCGATAATTTACACCTTAGGCTCTGCTTCTAACTTGGGCCCAAATTGTAAAATGGTCTTACCTATTGGCGATTTCGTTCCAATTCACACTCCAAGTAATATTGGGCATGCTAATTACATTGCCGGTTGCGAAATTGCATTATCTCTTATAGTTTCCGAGATATGGACTATCAATAATTTACACCTTAGGCTCTGCTTCTAACTTGGGCCCAAATTGTAAAATGGTCTTATCTATTGGCGATTTCGTTCCAATTCACATTCCAAGTAATATTCGGCATGCTAATTACATTGCCGGTTGCCAAATTGCATTATCTCTTATAGTTTCCGAGATATGGACTATCGATAATTTACACCTTAGGCTCTGCTTCTAACTTGGGCCCAAATTGTAAAATGGTCTGATCTATTGGCGATTTCGTTCCAATTCACATTCCAAGTAATATTCGGCATGCTAATTACATTTCCGGTTGCCAAATTGCATTATCTCTTATAGTTTCCGAGATATGGACTATCGATAATTTACACCTTAGGCTCTGCTTCTAACTTGGGCCCAAATTGTAAAATGGTCTTATCTATTGGCGATTTCGTCCCAATTCATATTCCAAGTGATATTCGGCATGCTAATTACATTGCCGGTTGCGAAATTGCATTATCTCTTATAGTTTCCGAGATATGGACTATCAATAATTTACACCTTAGGCTCTGCTTCTAACTTGGGCCCAAATTGTAAAATGGTCTTATCTATTGGCGATTTCGTTCCAATTCACATTCCAAGTAATATTCGGCATGCTAATTACATTGCCGGTTGCCAAATTGCATTATCTCTTATAGTTTCCGAGATATGGACTATCGATAATTTACACCTTAGGCTCTGCTTCTAACTTGGGCCCAAATTGTAAAATGGTCTTATCTATTGGCGATTTCGTTCCAATTCACATTCCAAGTAATATTCGGCATGCTAATTACATTGCCGGTTGCCAAATTGCATTATCTCTTATAGTTTCCGAGATATGGACTATCGATAATTTACACCTTAGGCTCTGCTTCTAACTTGGGCCCAAATTGTAAAATGGTCTTATCTATTGGCGATTTCGTTCCAATTCACATTCTAAGTAATATTCGGCATGCTAATTATATTGCCGGTTGCCAAATTGCATTATCTCTTATAGTTTCCGAGATATGGACTATCGATAATTTACTCCTTAGGCTCTGCTTCTAACTTGGGCCCAAATTGTAAAATGGTCTTATCTATTGGCGATTTCGTTCCAATTCACATTCCAAGTAATATTCGGCATGCTAATTACATTGCCGGTTGCCAAATTGCATTATCTCTTATAGTTTCCGAGATATGGACTATCGATAATTTACACCTTAGGCTCTGCTTCTAACTTGGGCCCAAATTGTAAAATGGTCTTATCTATTGGCGATTTCGTCCCAATTCACATTCCAAGTGATATTCGGCATGCTAATTACATTGCCGGTTGCGAAATTGCATCATCTCTTATAGTTTCCAAGATATGGACTATCGATAATTTACACCTAAGGCTCTGCTTCTAACTTGGGCCCAAATTGTAAAATGGTATTATCTATTGGCGATTTCGTTCCAATTCACATTCCAAGTAATATTCGGCATGCTAATTACATTGCCGGTTGCCAAATTGCATTATCTTTTATAGTTTCCGAGATATGGACTATCGATAATTTACACCATAGGCTCTGCTTCTAACTTGGGCCCAAATTGTAAAATGGTCTTATCTATTGGCGATTTCGTTCCAATTCACATTCCAAGTAATATTCGGCATGCTAATTACATTGCCGGTTGCCAAATTGCATTATCTCTTATAGTTTCCGAGATATGGACTATCGATAATTTACACCTCAGGCTCTGCTTCTAACTTGGGCCCAAATTGTAAAATGGTCTTATCTATTGGCGATTTCGTTCCAATTCACATTCCAAGTAATATTCGGCATGCTAATTACATTGCCGGTTGCCAAATTGCATTATCTCTTATAGTTTCCGAGATATGGACTATCGATAATTTACACCTTAGGCTCTGCTTCTAACTTGGGCCCAAATTGTAAAATGGTCTTATCTATTGGCGATTTCGTTCCAATTCACATTCCAAGTAATATTCGGCATGCTAATTACATTGCCGGTTGCCAAATTGCATTATCTCTTATAGTTTCCGAGATATGGACTATCAATAATTTACACCTTAGGCTCTGCTTCTAACTTGGGCCCAAATTGTAAAATGGTCTTATCTATTGGCGATTTCGTTCCAATTCACATTCCAAGTAATATTCGGCATGCTAATTGCATTGCTGGTTGCCAAATTGCATTATCTCTTATAGTTTCCGAGATATGGACTATCGATAATTTACACCTTAGGCTCTGTTTCTAACTTGGGCCCAAATTGTAAAATGGTCTTATCTATTGGCGATTTCGTTCCAATTCACATTCCAAGTAATATTCGGCATGCTAATTACATTGCCGGTTGCCAAATTGCATTTTCTCTTATAGTTTCCGAGATATGGACTATCGATAATTTACACCTTAGGCTCTGCTTCTAACTTGCTCCCAAATTGTAAAATGGTCTTATCTATTGGCGATTTCGTTCCAATTCACATTCCAAGTAATATTCGGCATGCTAATTACATTGCCGGTTGCCAAATTGCATTATCTCTTATAGTTTCCGAGATATGGACTATCGATAATTTACACCATAGGCTCTGCTTCTAACTTGGGCCCAAATTGTAAAATGGTCTTATCTATTGGCGATTTCGTTCCAATTCACATTCCAAGTAATATTCGGCATGCTAATTACATTGCCGGTTGCCACATTGCATTATCTCTTATAGTTTCCGAGATATGGACTATCGATAATTTACACCTTAGGCTCTGCTTCTAACTTGGGCCCAAATTGTAAAATGGTCTTATCTATTGGCGATTTCGTTCCAATTCACATTCCAAGTAATATTCGGCATGCTAATTACATTGCCGGTTGCCAAATTGCATTATCTCTTATAGTTTCCGAGATATGGACTATCGATAATTTACACCTTAGGCTCTGCTTCTAACTTGGGCCCAAATTGTAAAATGGTCTTATCTATTGGCGATTTCGTCCCAATTCACATTCCAAGTGATATTCGGCATGCTAATTACATTGCCGGTTGCGAAATTGCATTATCTCTTATAGTTTCCGAGATATGGACTATCAATAATTTATACCTTAGGCTCTGCTTCTAACTTGGGCCCAAATTGTAAAATTGTCTTATCTATTGGCGATTTCGTTCCAATTCACATTCCAAGTAATATTCGGCATGCTAATTACATTGCCGGTTGCCAAATTGCATTATCTCTTATAGTTTCCGAGATATGGACTATCGATAATTTACACCTTAGGCTCTGCTTCTAACTTGGACCCAAATTGTAAAATGGTCTTATCTATTGGCGATTTCGTTGCAATTCAGATTCCAAGTAATATTCGGCATGCTAATTACATTGCCGGTTGCCAAATTGCATTATCTCTTATAGTTTCCGAGATATGGACTATCTATAATTTACACCTTAGGCTCTGCTTCTAACTTGGGCCCAAATTGTAAAATGGTCTTATCTATTGGCGATTTCGTTCCAATTCACATTCCAAGTAATATTCGGCATGCTAATTACATTGCCGGTTGCCAAATTGCATTATCTCTTATAGTTTCCGATATATGGACTATCGATAATTTACACCTTAGGCTCTGCTTCTAACTTGGGCCCAAATTGTAAAATGGTCTTATCTATTGACGACTTCGTCCCAATTCACATTCCAAGTGATATTCGGCATGCTAATTACATTGAAGGTTGCGAAATTGCATTATCTCTTATAGTTTCCGAGATATGGACTATCAATAATTTACACCTTAGGCTCTGCTTCTAACTTGGGCCCAAATTGTAAAATGGTCTTATCTATTGGCGATTTCGTTCCAATTCACATTCCAAGTAATATTCGGCATGCTAATTACATTGCCGGTTGCCAAATTGCATTATCTCTTATAGTTTCCGAGATATGGACTATCGATAATTTACACCTTAGGCTCTGCTTCTAACTTGGGCCCAAATTGTAAAATGGTCTTATCTATTGGCGATTTCGTTCCAATTCACATTCCAAGTAATATTCGGCATGCTAATTACATTGCCGGTTGCCAAATTGCATTATCTCTTATAGTTTCCGAGATATGGACTATCGATAATTTACACCTTTGGCTCTGCTTCTAACTTGGGCCCAAATTGTAAAATGGTCTTATCTATTGGCGATTTCGTTCCAATTCACATTCCAAGTAATATTCGGCATGCTAATTATATTGCCGGTTGCCAAATTGCATTATCTCTTATAGTTTCCGAGATATGGACTATCGATAATTTACACCTTAGGCTCTGCTTCTAACTTGGGCCCAAATTGTAAAATGGTCTTATCTATTATCGATTTCGTTCCAATTCACATTCCGAGTAATATTCGGCATGCTAATTACATTGCCGGTTGCCAAATTGCATTATCTCTTATAGTTTCCGAGATATGGACTATCGATAATTTACACCTTAGGCTCTGCTTCTAACTTGGGCCCAAATTGTAAAATGGTCTTATCTATTGGCGATTTCGTCCCAATTCACATTCCAAGTGATATTCGGCATGCTAATTACATTGCCGGTTGCGAAATTGCATTATCCCTTATAGTTTCCGAGATATGGACTATCAATAATTTACACCTTAGGCTCTGCTTCTAACTTGGGCCCAAATTGTAAAATGGTCTTATTTATTGGCGATTTCGTTCCAATTCACATTCCAAGTAATATTCGGCATGCTAATTACATTGCCGGTTGCCAAATTGCATTATCTCTTATAGTTTCCGAGATATGGACTATCGATAATTTACACCTTAGGCTCTGCTTCTAACTTGGGCCCAAATTGTAAAATGGTCTTATCTATTGGCGATTTCGTTCCAGTTCACATTCCAAGTAATATTCGGCATGCTAATTACATTGCCGGTTGCCAAATTGCATTATCTCTTATAGTTTCCGAGATATGGACTATCGATAATTTACACCTTTGGCTCTGCTTCTAACTTGGGCCCAAATTGTAAAATGGTCTTATCTATTGGCGATTTCGTTCCAATTCACATTCCAAGTAATATTCGGCATGCTAATTACATTGCCGGTTGCCAAATTGCATTATCTCTTATAGTTTCCGAGATATGGACTATCGATAACTTACACCTTAGGCTCTGCTTCTAACTTGGGCCCAAATTGTAAAATGGTCTTATCTATTGGCGATTTCGTTCCAATTCACATTCCAAGTAATATTCGGCATGCTAATTACATTGCCGGTTGCCAAATTGCATTATCTCTTATAGTTTCCGAGATATGGACTATCGATAATTTACACCTTAGGCTCTGCTTCTAACTTGGGCCCAAATTGTAAAATGGTCTTATCTATTGGCGATTTCGTTCCAATTCAGACTCCAAGTAATATTCGGCATGCTAATTACATTGCCGGTTGCGAAATTGCATTATCTCTTATAGTTTCCGAGATATGGACTATCAATAATTTACACCTTAGGCTCTGCTTCTAACTTGGGCCCAAATTGTAAAATGGTCTTATCTATTGGCGATTTCGTTCCAATTCACATTCCAAGTAATATTCGGCATGCTAATTACATTGCCGGTTGCCAAATTGCATTATCTCTTATAGTTTCCGAGATATGGACCATCGATAATTTACACCTTAGGCTCTGCTTCTAACTTGGGCCCAAATTGTAAAATGGCCTTATCTATTGGCGATTTCGTCCCAATTCACATTCCAAGTAATATTCGGCATGCTAATTACATTGCCGGTTGCGAAATTGCATTATCTCTTATAGTTTCAGAGATATGGACTATCGATAATTTACACCTTAGGCTCTGCTTCTAACTTGGGCCCAAATTGTAAAATGGTCTTATCTATTGGCAATTTCGTTCCAATTCACATTCCAAGTAATATTCGGCATGCTAAATACATTGCCGGTTGCCAAATTGCATTAACTCTTATAGTTTCCGAGATATGGACTATCGATAATTTACACCTTAGGCTCTGCTTCTAACTTGGGCCCAAATTGTAAAATGGTCTTATCTATTGGCGATTTCGTTCCAATTCACATTCCAAGTAACATTCGGCATGCTAATTACATTGCCGGTTGCCAAATTGCATTATCTCTTATAGTTTCCGAGATATGGACTATCGATAATTTACACCTTAAGCTCTGCTTCTAACTTGGGCCCAAATTGTAAAATGGTCTTATCTATTGGCGATTTCGTTCCAATTCACATTCCAAGTAATATTTGGCATGCTAATTACATTGCCGGTTGCCAAATTGCATTATCTCTTATAGTTTCCGAGATATGGACTATCGATAATTTACACCTCAGGCTCTGCTTCTAACTTGGGCCCAAATTGTAAAATGGTCTTATCTATTGGCGATTTCGTTCCAATTCACATTCCAAGTAATATTCGGCATGCTAATTACATTGCCATTTGCCAAATTGCATTATCTCTTATAGTTTCCGAGATATGGACTATCGATAATTTACACCATAGGCTCTGCTTCTAACTTGGGCCCAAATTGTAAAATGGTCTTATCTATTGGCGATTTCGTTCCAATTCACATTCCAAGTAATATTCGGCATGCTAATTACATTGCCGGTTGCCAAATTGCATTATCTCTTATAGTTTCCGAGATATGGACTATCGATAATTTACACCATAGGCTCTGCTTCTAACTTGGGCCCAAATTGTAAAATGGTCTTATCTATTGGCGATTTCGTTCCAATTCACATTCCAAGTAATATTCGGCATGCTAATTACATTGCCGGTTGCCAAATTGCATTATCTCTTATAGTTTCCGAGATATGGACTATCGATAATTTACACCTTAGGCTCTGCTTCTAACTTGCTCCCAAATTGTAAAATGGTCTTATCTATTGGCGATTTCGTTCCAATTCACATTCCAAGTAATATTCGGCATGCTAATTACATTGCCGGTTGCCAAATTGCATTATCTCTTATAGTTTCCGAGATATGGACTATCGATAATTTACACCTTAGGCTCTGCTTCTAACTTGGGCCCAAATTGTAAAATGGTCTTATCTATTGGCGATTTCGTTCCAATTCACATTCCAAGTAATATTCGGCATGCTAATTACATTGCCGGTTGCCAAATTGAATTATCTCTTATAGTTTCCGAGATATGGACTATCGATAATTTACACCTTAGGCTCTGCTTCTAACTTGGGACCAAATTGTAAAATGGTCTTACCTATTGGCGATTTCGTTACAATTCACATTCCAAGTAATATTCGGCATGCTAATTACATTGCCGGTTGCCAAATTGCATTATCTCTTATAGTTTCCGAGATACGGACTATCGATAATTTACACCTTAGGCTCTGCTTCTAACTTGGGCCCAAATTGTAAAATGGTCTTATCTATTTTCGATTTCGTTCCAATTCACATTCCAAGTAATATTCGGCATGCTAATTACATTGCCGGTTGCCAAATTGCATTATCACTTATAGTTTCCGAAATATGGACTATCGATAATTTACACCATAGGCTCTGCTTCTAACTTGGGCCCAAATTGTGAAATGGTCTTATCTATTGGCGATTTCGTCCCAATTCACATTCCAAGTGATATTCGGCATGCTAATTACATTGCCGGTTGCGAAATTGCATTATCTCTTATAGTTTCCGAGATATGGACTATCAATAATTTACACCTTAGGCTCTGCTTCTAACTTGGGCCCAAATTGTAAAATGGTCTTATCTATTGGCGATTTCGTTCCAGTTCACATTCCAAGTAATATTCGGCATGCTAATTACATTGCCGGTTGCCAAATTGAATTATCTCTTATAGTTTCCGAGATTTGGACTATCGATAATTTACACCTTAGGCTCTGCTTCTAACTTGGGCCCAAATTGTAAAATGGTCTTACCTATTGGCGATTTCGTCCCAATTCACATTCCAAGTGATATTCGGCATGCTAATTACATTGCCGGTTGCGAAATTGCATTATCTCTTATAGTTTCCGAGATATGGACTATCAATAATTTATACCTTAGGCTCTGCTTCTAACTTGGGCCCAAATTGTAAAATTGTCTTATCTATTGGCGATTTCGTTCCAATTCACATTCCAAGTAATATTCGGCATGCTAATTACATTGCCGGTTGCCAAATTGCATTATCTCTTATAGTTTCCGAGATATGGACTATCGATAATTTACACCTTAGGCTCTGCTTCTAACTTGGACCCAAATTGTAAAATGGTCTTATCTATTGGCGATTTCGTTGCAATTCAGATTCCAAGTAATATTCGGCATGCTAATTACATTGCCGGTTGCCAAATTGCATTATCTCTTATAGTTTCCGAGATATGGACTATCTATAATTTACACCTTAGGCTCTGCTTCTAACTTGGGCCCAAATTGTAAAATGGTCTTATCTATTGGCGATTTCGTTCCAATTCACATTCCAAGTAATATTCGGCATGCTAATTACATTGCCGGTTGCCAAATTGCATTATCTCTTATAGTTTCCGATATATGGACTATCGATAATTTACACCTTAGGCTCTGCTTCTAACTTGGGCCCAAATTGTAAAATGGTCTTATCTATTGGCGATTTCGTCCCAATTCACATTCCAAGTGATATTCGGCATGCTAATTACATTGAAGGTTGCGAAATTGCATTATCTCTTATAGTTTCCGAGATATGGACTATCAATAATTTACACCTTAGGCTCTGCTTCTAACTTGGGCCCAAATTGTAAAATGGTCTTATCTATTGGCGATTTCGTTCCAATTCACATTCCAAGTAATATTCGGCATGCTAATTACATTGCCGGTTGCCAAATTGCATTATCTCTTATAGTTTCCGAGATATGGACTATCGATAATTTACACCTTAGGCTCTGCTTCTAACTTGGGCCCAAATTGTAAAATGGTCTTATCTATTGGCGATTTCGTTCCAATTCACATTCCAAGTAATATTCGGCATGCTAATTACATTGCCGGTTGCCAAATTGCATTATCTCTTATAGTTTCCGAGATATGGACTATCGATAATTTACACCTTTGGCTCTGCTTCTAACTTGGGCCCAAATTGTAAAATGGTCTTATCTATTGGCGATTTCGTTCCAATTCACATTCCAAGTAATATTCGGCATGCTAATTATATTGCCGGTTGCCAAATTGCATTATCTCTTATAGTTTCCGAGATATGGACTATCGATAATTTACACCTTAGGCTCTGCTTCTAACTTGGGCCCAAATTGTAAAATGGTCTTATCTATTGGCGATTTCGTTCCAATTCACCTTCCGAGTAATATTCGGCATGCTAATTACATTGCCGGTTGCCAAATTGCATTATCTCTTATAGTTTCCGAGATATGGACTATCGATAATTTACACCTTAGGCTCTGCTTCTAACTTGGGCCCAAATTGTAAAATGGTCTTATCTATTGGCGATTTCGTCCCAATTCACATTCCAAGTGATATTCGGCATGCTAATTACATTGCCGGTTGCGAAATTGCATTATCCCTTATAGTTTCCGAGATATGGACTATCAATAATTTACACCTTAGGCTCTGCTTCTAACTTGGGCCCAAATTGTAAAATGGTCTTATTTATTGGCGATTTCGTTCCAATTCACATTCCAAGTAATATTCGGCATGCTAATTACATTGCCGGTTGCCAAATTGCATTATCTCTTATAGTTTCCGAGATATGGACTATCGATAATTTACACCTTAGGCTCTGCTTCTAACTTGGGCCCAAATTGTAAAATGGTCTTATCTATTGGCGATTTCGTTCCAATTCACATTCCAAGTAATATTCGGCATGCTAATTACATTGCCGGTTGCCAAATTGCATTATCTCTTATAGTTTCCGAGATATGGACTATCGATAATTTACACCTTTGGCTCTGCTTCTAACTTGGGCCCAAATTGTAAAATGGTCTTATCTATTGGCGATTTCGTTCCAATTCACATTCCAAGTAATATTCGGCATGCTAATTACATTGCCGGTTGCCAAATTGCATTATCTCTTATAGTTTCCGAGATATGGACTATCGATAATTTACACCTTAGGCTCTGCTTCTAACTTGGGCCCAAATTGTAAAATGGTCTTATCTATTGGCGATTTCGTTCCAATTCACATTCCAAGTAATATTCGGCATGCTAATTACATTGCCGGTTGCCAAATTGCATTATCTCTTATAGTTTCCGAGATATGGACTATCGATAATTTACACCTTAGGCTCTGCTTCTAACTTGGGCCCAAATTGTAAAATGGTCTTATCTATTGGCGATTTCGTTCCAATTCAGACTCCAAGTAATATTCGGCATGCTAATTACATTGCCGGTTGCGAAATTGCATTATCTCTTATAGTTTCCGAGATATGGACTATCAATAATTTACACCTTAGGCTCTGCTTCTAACTTGGGCCCAAATTGTAAAATGGTCTTATCTATTGGCGATTTCGTTCCAATTCACATTCCAAGTAATATTCGGCATGCTAATTACATTGCCGGTTGCCAAATTGCATTATCTCTTATAGTTTCCGAGATATGGACCATCGATAATTTACACCTTAGGCTCTGCTTCTAACTTGGGCCCAAATTGTAAAATGGCCTTATCTATTGGCGATTTCGTCCCAATTCACATTCCAAGTAATATTCGGCATGCTAATTACATTGCCGGTTGCGAAATTGCATTATCTCTTATAGTTTCAGAGATATGGACTATCGATAATTTACACCTTAGGCTCTGCTTCTAACTTGGGCCCAAATTGTAAAATGGTCTTATCTATTGGCAATTTCGTTCCAATTCACATTCCAAGTAATATTCGGCATGCTAATTACATTGCCGGTTGCCAAATTGCATTAACTCTTATAGTTTCCGAGATATGGACTATCGATAATTTACACCTTAGGCTCTGCTTCTAACTTGGGCCCAAATTGTAAAATGGTCTTATCTATTGGCGATTTCGTTCCAATTCACATTCCAAGTAACATTCGGCATGCTAATTACATTGCCGGTTGCCAAATTGCATTATCTCTTATAGTTTCCGAGATATGGACTATCGATAATTTACACCTTAAGCTCTGCTTCTAACTTGGGCCCAAATTGTAAAATGGTCTTATCTATTGGCGATTTCGTTCCAATTCACATTCCAAGTAATATTCGGCATGCTAATTACATTGCCGGTTGCCAAATTGCATTATCTCTTATAGTTTCCGAGATATGGACTATCGATAATTTACACCTCAGGCTCTGCTTCTAACTTGGGCCCAAATTGTAAAATGGTCTTATCTATTGGCGATTTCGTTCCAATTCACATTCCAAGTAATATTCGGCATGCTAATTACATTGCCGTTTGCCAAATTGCATTATCTCTTATAGTTTCCGAGATATGGACTATCGATAATTTACACCATAGGCTCTGCTTCTAACTTGGGCCCAAATTGTAAAATGGTCTTATCTATTGGCGATTTCGTTCCAATTCACATTCCAAGTAATATTCGGCATGCTAATTACATTGCCGGTTGCCAAATTGCATTATCTCTTATAGTTTCCGAGATATTGACTATCGATAATTTACACCTTAGGCTCTGCTTCTAACTTGGGCCCAAATTGTAAAATGGCCTTATCTATTGGCGATTTCGTTCCAATTCACATTCCAAGTAACATTCGGCATGCTAATTACATTGCCGGTTGCCAAATTGCATTATCTCTTATAGTTTCCGAGATATGGACTATCGATAATTTACACCTTAAGCTCTGCTTCTAACTTGGGCCCAAATTGTAAAATGGCCTTATCTATTGGCGATTTCGTTCCAATTCACATTCCAAGTAATATTCGGCATGCTAATTACATTGCCGGTTGCCAAATTGCATTATCTCTTATAGTTTCCGAGATATGGACTATCGATAATTTACACCTTAGGCTCTGCTTCTAACTTGGGCCCAAATTGTAAAATGGTCTTATCTATTGGCGATTTCGTTCCAATTCACATTCCAAGTAATATTTGGCATGCTAATTACATTGCCGGTTGCCAAATTGCATTATCTCTTATAGTTTCCGAGATATGGACTATCGATAATTTACACCTTAGGCTCTGCTTCTAACTTGGGCCCAAATTGTAAAATGGTCTTATCTATTGGCGATTTCGTTCCAATTCACATTCCAAGTAATATTCGGCATGCTAATTACATTGCCGGTTGCCAAATTGAATTATCTCTTATAGTTTCCGAGATATGGACTATCGATAATTTACACCTTAGGCTCTGCTTCTAACTTGGGACCAAATTGTAAAATGGTCTTACCTATTGGCGATTTCGTTACAATTCACATTCCAAGTAATATTCGGCATGCTAATTACATTGCCGGTTGCCAAATTGCATTATCTCTTATAGTTTCCGAGATACGGACTATCGATAATTTACACCTTAGGCTCTGCTTCTAACTTGGGCCCAAATTGTAAAATGGTCTTATCTATTTTCGATTTCGTTCCAATTCACATTCCAAGTAATATTCGGCATGCTAATTACATTGCCGGTTGCCAAATTGCATTATCACTTATAGTTTCCGAAATATGGACTATCGATAATTTACACCATAGGCTCTGCTTCTAACTTGGGCCCAAATTGTGAAATGGTCTTATCTATTGGCGATTTCGTCCCAATTCACATTCCAAGTGATATTCGGCATGCTAATTACATTGCCGGTTGCGAAATTGCATTATCTCTTATAGTTTCCGAGATATGGACTATCAATAATTTACACCTTAGGCTCTGCTTCTAACTTGGGCCCAAATTGTAAAATGGTCTTATCTATTGGCGATTTCGTTCCAGTTCACATTCCAAGTAATATTCGGCATGCTAATTACATTGCCGGTTGCCAAATTGAATTATCTCTTATAGTTTCCGAGATTTGGACTATCGATAATTTACACCTTAGGCTCTGCTTCTAACTTGGGCCCAAATTGTAAAATGGTCTTACCTATTGGCGATTTCGTCCCAATTCACATTCCAAGTGATATTCGGCATGCTAATTACATTGCCGGTTGCGAAATTGCATTATCTCTTATAGTTTCCGAGATATGGACTATCAATAATTTATACCTTAGGCTCTGCTTCTAACTTGGGCCCAAATTGTAAAATTGTCTTATCTATTGGCGATTTCGTTCCAATTCACATTCCAAGTAATATTCGGCATGCTAATTACATTGCCGGTTGCCAAATTGCATTATCTCTTATAGTTTCCGAGATATGGACTATCGATAATTTACACCTTAGGCTCTGCTTCTAACTTGGACCCAAATTGTAAAATGGTCTTATCTATTGGCGATTTCGTTGCAATTCAGATTCCAAGTAATATTCGGCATGCTAATTACATTGCCGGTTGCCAAATTGCATTATCTCTTATAGTTTCCGAGATATGGACTATCTATAATTTACACCTTAGGCTCTGCTTCTAACTTGGGCCCAAATTGTAAAATGGTCTTATCTATTGGCGATTTCGTTCCAATTCACATTCCAAGTAATATTCGGCATGCTAATTACATTGCCGGTTGCCAAATTGCATTATCTCTTATAGTTTCCGATATATGGACTATCGATAATTTACACCTTAGGCTCTGCTTCTAACTTGGGCCCAAATTGTAAAATGGTCTTATCTATTGGCGATTTCGTCCCAATTCACATTCCAAGTGATATTCGGCATGCTAATTACATTGAAGGTTGCGAAATTGCATTATCTCTTATAGTTTCCGAGATATGGACTATCAATAATTTACACCTTAGGCTCTGCTTCTAACTTGGGCCCAAATTGTAAAATGGTCTTATCTATTGGCGATTTCGTTCCAATTCACATTCCAAGTAATATTCGGCATGCTAATTACATTGCCGGTTGCCAAATTGCATTATCTCTTATAGTTTCCGAGATATGGACTATCGATAATTTACACCTTAGGCTCTGCTTCTAACTTGGGCCCAAATTGTAAAATGGTCTTATCTATTGGCGATTTCGTTCCAATTCACATTCCAAGTAATATTCGGCATGCTAATTACATTGCCGGTTGCCAAATTGCATTATCTCTTATAGTTTCCGAGATATGGACTATCGATAATTTACACCTTTGGCTCTGCTTCTAACTTGGGCCCAAATTGTAAAATGGTCTTATCTATTGGCGATTTCGTTCCAATTCACATTCCAAGTAATATTCGGCATGCTAATTATATTGCCGGTTGCCAAATTGCATTATCTCTTATAGTTTCCGAGATATGGACTATCGATAATTTACACCTTAGGCTCTGCTTCTAACTTGGGCCCAAATTGTAAAATGGTCTTATCTATTGGCGATTTCGTTCCAATTCACATTCCGAGTAATATTCGGCATGCTAATTACATTGCCGGTTGCCAAATTGCATTATCTCTTATAGTTTCCGAGATATGGACTATCGATAATTTACACCTTAGGCTCTGCTTCTAACTTGGGCCCAAATTGTAAAATGGTCTTATCTATTGGCGATTTCGTCCCAATTCACATTCCAAGTGATATTCGGCATGCTAATTACATTGCCGGTTGCGAAATTGCATTATCCCTTATAGTTTCCGAGATATGGACTATCAATAATTTACACCTTAGGCTCTGCTTCTAACTTGGGCCCAAATTGTAAAATGGTCTTATTTATTGGCGATTTCGTTCCAATTCACATTCCAAGTAATATTCGGCATGCTAATTACATTGCCGGTTGCCAAATTGCATTATCTCTTATAGTTTCCGAGATATGGACTATCGATAATTTACACCTTAGGCTCTGCTTCTAACTTGGGCCCAAATTGTAAAATGGTCTTATCTATTGGCGATTTCGTTCCAATTCACATTCCAAGTAATATTCGGCATGCTAATTACATTGCCGGTTGCCAAATTGCATTATCTCTTATAGTTTCCGAGATATGGACTATCGATAATTTACACCTTTGGCTCTGCTTCTAACTTGGGCCCAAATTGTAAAATGGTCTTATCTATTGGCGATTTCGTTCCAATTCACATTCCAAGTAATATTCGGCATGCTAATTACATTGCCGGTTGCCAAATTGCATTATCTCTTATAGTTTCCGAGATATGGACTATCGATAATTTACACCTTAGGCTCTGCTTCTAACTTGGGCCCAAATTGTAAAATGGTCTTATCTATTGGCGATTTCGTTCCAATTCACATTCCAAGTAATATTCGGCATGCTAATTACATTGCCGGTTGCCAAATTGCATTATCTCTTATAGTTTCCGAGATATGGACTATCGATAATTTACACCTTAGGCTCTGCTTCTAACTTGGGCCCAAATTGTAAAATGGTCTTATCTATTGGCGATTTCGTTCCAATTCAGACTCCAAGTAATATTCGGCATGCTAATTACATTGCCGGTTGCGAAATTGCATTATCTCTTATAGTTTCCGAGATATGGACTATCAATAATTTACACCTTAGGCTCTGCTTCTAACTTGGGCCCAAATTGTAAAATGGTCTTATCTATTGGCGATTTCGTTCCAATTCACATTCCAAGTAATATTCGGCATGCTAATTACATTGCCGGTTGCCAAATTGCATTATCTCTTATAGTTTCCGAGATATGGACCATCGATAATTTACACCTTAGGCTCTGCTTCTAACTTGGGCCCAAATTGTAAAATGGCCTTATCTATTGGCGATTTCGTCCCAATTCACATTCCAAGTAATATTCGGCATGCTAATTACATTGCCGGTTGCGAAATTGCATTATCTCTTATAGTTTCAGAGATATGGACTATCGATAATTTACACCTTAGGCTCTGCTTCTAACTTGGGCCCAAATTGTAAAATGGTCTTATCTATTGGCAATTTCGTTCCAATTCACATTCCAAGTAATATTCGGCATGCTAATTACATTGCCGGTTGCCAAATTGCATTAACTCTTATAGTTTCCGAGATATGGACTATCGATAATTTACACCTTAGGCTCTGCTTCTAACTTGGGCCCAAATTGTAAAATGGTCTTATCTATTGGCGATTTCGTTCCAATTCACATTCCAAGTAACATTCGGCATGCTAATTACATTGCCGGTTGCCAAATTGCATTATCTCTTATAGTTTCCGAGATATGGACTATCGATAATTTACACCTTAAGCTCTGCTTCTAACTTGGGCCCAAATTGTAAAATGGTCTTATCTATTGGCGATTTCGTTCCAATTCACATTCCAAGTAATATTCGGCATGCTAATTACATTGCCGGTTGCCAAATTGCATTATCTCTTATAGTTTCCGAGATATGGACTATCGATAATTTACACCTCAGGCTCTGCTTCTAACTTGGGCCCAAATTGTAAAATGGTCTTATCTATTGGCGATTTCGTTCCAATTCACATTCCAAGTAATATTCGGCATGCTAATTACATTGCCGTTTGCCAAATTGCATTATCTCTTATAGTTTCCGAGATATGGACTATCGATAATTTACACCATAGGCTCTGCTTCTAACTTGGGCCCAAATTGTAAAATGGTCTTATCTATTGGCGATTTCGTTCCAATTCACATTCCAAGTAATATTCGGCATGCTAATTACATTGCCGGTTGCCAAATTGCATTATCTCTTATAGTTTCCGAGATATTGACTATCGATAATTTACACCTTAGGCTCTGCTTCTAACTTGGGCCCAAATTGTAAAATGGCCTTATCTATTGGCGATTTCGTTCCAATTCACATTCCAAGTAACATTCGGCATGCTAATTACATTGCCGGTTGCCAAATTGCATTATCTCTTATAGTTTCCGAGATATGGACTATCGATAATTTACACCTTAAGCTCTGCTTCTAACTTGGGCCCAAATTGTAAAATGGTCTTATCTATTGGCGATTTCGTTCCAATTCACATTCCAAGTAATATTCGGCATGCTAATTACATTGCCGGTTGCCAAATTGCATTATCTCTTATAGTTTCCGAGATATGGACTATCGATAATTTACACCTCAGGCTCTGCTTCTAACTTGGGCCCAAATTGTAAAATGGTCTTACCTATTGGCGATTTCGTTCCAATTCACATTCCAAGTAATATTCGGCATGCTAATTACATTGCCGGTTGCCAAATTGCATTATCTCTTATAGTTTCCGAGATATGGACTATCGATAATTTACACCATAGGCTCTGCTTCTAACTTGGGCCCAAATTGTAAAATGGTCTTATCTATTGGCGATTTCGTTCCAATTCACATTCCAAGTAATATTCGGCATGCTAATTACATTGCCGGTTGCCAAATTGCATTATCTCTTATAGTTTCCGAGATATGGACTATCGATAATTTACACTTTAGGCTCTGCTTCTAACTTGCTCCCAAATTGT
This sequence comes from Rhynchophorus ferrugineus, assembly GCF_030347505.1. Lineage (NCBI taxonomy): Eukaryota > Metazoa > Arthropoda > Insecta > Coleoptera > Curculionidae > Rhynchophorus > Rhynchophorus ferrugineus. The sequence goes on from NW_027472862.1 coordinate 181,926, forward strand.
AAAATGGCCTTATCTATTGGCGATTTCGTTCCAATTCACATTCCAAGTAATATTCGGCATGCTAATTACATTGCCGGTTGCCAAATTGCATTATCTCTTATAGTTTCCGAGATATGGACTATCGATAATTTACACCTTAGGCTCTGCTTCTAACTTGGGCCCAAATTGTAAAATGGTCTTATCTATTGGCGATTTCGTTCCAATTCACATTCCAAGTAATATTCGGCATGCTAATTACATTGCCGGTTGCCAAATTGAATTATCTCTTATAGTTTCCGAGATATGGACTATCGATAATTTACACCTTAGGCTCTGCTTCTAACTTGGGACCAAATTGTAAAATGGTCTTACCTATTGGCGATTTCGTTACAATTCACATTCCAAGTAATATTCGGCATGCTAATTACATTGCCGGTTGCCAAATTGCATTATCTCTTATAGTTTCCGAGATACGGACTATCGATAATTTACACCTTAGGCTCTGCTTCTAACTTGGGCCCAAATTGTAAAATGGTCTTATCTATTGGCGATTTCGTTCCAATTCACATTCCAAGTAATATTCGGCATGCTAATTACATTGCCGGTTGCCAAATTGCATTATCACTTATAGTTTCCGAGATATGGACTATCGATAATTTACACCATAGGCTCTGCTTCTAACTTGGGCCCAAATTGTAAAATGGTCTTATCTATTGGCGATTTCGTTCCAATTCACATTCCAAGTAATATTCGGCATGCTAATTACATTGCCGGTTGCCAAATTGCATTATCTCTTATAGTTTCAGAGATATGGACTATCGATAATTTACACCTTAGGCTCTGCTTCTAACTTGGGCCCAAATTGTAAAATGGTCTTATCTATTGGCAATTTCGTTCCAATTCACATTCCAAGTAATATTCGGCATGCTAATTACATTGCCGGTTGCCAAATTGCATTATCTCTTATAGATTCCGAGATATGGACTATCGATAATTTACACCTTAGGCTCTGCTTCTAACTTGGGCCCAAATTGTAAAATGGTCTTATCTATTGGCGATTTCGTTCCAATTCACATTCCAAGCAATATTCGGCATGCTAATTACATTGCCAGTTGCCAAATTGCATTATCTCTTATAGTTTCCGAGATATGGACTATCGATAATTTACACCTTAGGCTCTGCTTCTAACTTGGGCCCAAATTGTAAAATGGTCTTATCTATTGGCGATTTCGTTCCAATTCACATTCCAAGTAATATTCGGCATGCTAATTACATTGCCGGTTGCCAAATTGCATTATCTCTTATAGTTTCCGAGATATGGACTATCGATAATTTACATCATAGGCTCTGCTTCTAACTTGGGCCCAAATTGTAAAATGGTCTTATCTATTGGCGATTTCGTTCCAATTCACATTCCAAGTAATATTCGGCATGCTAATTACATTGCCGGTTGCCAAATTGCATTATCTCTTATAGTTTCCGAGATATGGACTATCGATAATTTACACCTTAGGCTCTGCTTCTAATTTGGGCCCAAATTGTAAAATGGTCTTATCTATTGGCGATTTCGTTCCAATTCACATTCCAAGTAATATTCGGCATGCTAATTACATTGACGGTTGCCAAATTGCATTATCTCTTATAGTTTCCGAGATATGGACTATCGATAATTTACACCTTATGCTCTGCTTCTAACTTGGGCCCAAATTGTAAAATGGTCTTATCTATTGGCGATTTCGTTCCAATTCACATTCCAAGTAATATTCGGCATGCTAATTACATTGCCGGTTGCCAAATTGCATTATCTCTTATAGTTTCCGAGATATGGACTATCGATAATTTACACCTTAGGCTCTGCTTCTAACTTGGGCCCAAATTGTAAAATGGTCTTATCTATTGGCGATTTCGTTGCAATTCACATTCCAAGTAATATTCGGCATGCTAATTACATTGCCGGTTGCCAAATTGCATTATGTCTTATAGTTTCCGAGATATGGACTATCGATAATTTACACCTTAGGCTCTGCTTCTAACTTGGGCCCAAATTGTAAAAAGGCCTTATCTATTGGCGATTTCGTCCCAGTTCACATTCCAAGTAATATTAGGCATGCTAATTACATTGCCGGTTGCGAAACTGCATTATCTCTTATAGTTTCAGAGATATGGACTATCGATAATTTACACCTTAGGCTCTGCTTCTAACTTGGGCCCAAATTGTAAAATGGTCTTATCTATTGGCAATTTCGTTCCAATTCACATTCCAAGTAATATTCGGCATGCTAATTACATTGCCGGTTGCCAAATTGCATTATCTCTTATAGATTCCGAGATATGGACTATCGATAATTTACACCTTAGGCTCTGCTTCTAACTTGGGCCCAAATTGTAAAATGGTCTTATCTATTGGCGATTTCGTTCCAATTCACATTCCAAGCAATATTCGGCATGCTAATTACATTGCCAGTTGCCAAATTGCATTATCTCTTATAGTTTCCGAGATATGGACTATCGATAATTTACACCTTAGGCTCTGCTTCTAACTTGGGCCCAAATTGTAAAATGGTCTTATCTATTGGCGATTTCGTTCCAATTCACATTCCAAGTAATATTCGGCATGCTAATTACATTGCCGGTTGCCAAATTGCATTATCTCTTATAGTTTCCGAGATATGGACTATCGATAATTTACATCATAGGCTCTGCTTCTAACCTGGGCCCAAATTGTAAAATGGTCTTATCTATTGGCGATTTCGTTCCAATTCACATTCCAAGTAATATTCGGCATGCTAATTACATTGCCGGTTGCCAAATTGCATTATCTCTTATAGTTTCCGAGATATGGACTATCGATAATTTACACCTTAGGCTCTGCTTCTAACTTGGGCCCAAATTGTAAAATGGTCTTATCTATTGGCGATTTCGTTCCAATTCACATTCCAAGTAATATTCGGCATGCTAATTACATTGCCGGTTGCCAAATTGCATTATCTCTTATAGTTTCCGAGATATGGACTATCGATAATTTACACCTTAGGCTCTGCTTCTAACTTGGGCCCAAATTGTAAAATGGTCTTATCTATTGGCGATTTCGTTCCAATTCACATTCCAAGTAATATTCGGCATGCTAATTACATTGCCGGTTGCCAAATTGAATTATCTCTTATAGTTTCCGAGATATGGACTATCGATAATTTACACCTTAGGCTCTGCTTCTAACTTGGGCCCAAATTGTAAAATGGTCTTACCTATTGGGGATTTCGTTCCAATTCACATTCCAAGTAATATTCGGCATGCTAATTACATTGCCGGTTGCCAAATTGCATTATCTCTTATAGTTTCCGAGATATGGACTATCGATAATTTACACCTTAGGCTCTGCTTCTAACTTGGGCCCAAATTGTAAAATGGTCTTATCTATTGGCGATTTCGTTCCAATTCACATTCCAAGTAATATTCGGCATGCTAATTACATTGCCGGTTGCCAAATTGCATTATCTCTTATAGTTTCCGAGATATGGACTATCGATAATTTACACCTTAGGCTCTGCTTCTAACTTGCTCCCAAATTGTAAAATGGTCTTATCTATTGGCGATTTCGTTCCAATTCACATTCCAAGTAATATTCGGCATGCTAATTACATTGCCGGTTGCCAAATTGCATTATCTCTTATAGTTTCCGAGATATGGACTATCGATAATTTACACCTTAGGCTCTGCTTCTAACTTGGGCCCAAATTGTAAAATGGTCTTACCTATTGGCGATTTCGTTCCAATTCACATTCCAAGTAATATTCGGCATGCTAATTACATTGCCGGTTGCCAAATTGCATTATCTCTTATAGTTTCCGAGATATGGACTATCGATAATTTACACCTTAGGCTCTGCTTCTAACTTGGGCCCAAATTGTAAAATGGTCTTATCTATTGGCGATTTCGTTCCAATTCACATTCCAAGTAATATTCGGCATGCTAATTACATTGCCGGTTGACAAATTGCATTATCTCTTATAGTTCCCGAGATATGGACTATCGATAATTTACACCTTAGGCTCTGCTTCTAACTTGCTCCCAAATTGTAAAATGGTCTTATCTATTGGCGATTTCGTTCCAATTCACATTCCAAGTAATATTCGGCATGCTAATTACATTGCCGGTTGCCAAATTGCATTATCTCTTATAGTTTCCGAGATATGGACTATCGATAATTTACACCTTAGGCTCTGCTTCTAACTTGGGCCCAAATTGTAAAATGGTCTTATCTATTGGCGATTTCGTTCCAATTCACATTCCAAGTAATATTCGGCATGCTAATTACATTGCCGGTTGCCAAATTGAACTATCTCTTATAGTTTCCGAGATATGGACTATCGATAATTTACACCTTAGGCTCTGCTTCTAACTTGGGCCCAAATTGTAAAATGGTCTTACCTATTGGCGATTTCGTTCCAATTCACATTCCAAGTAATATTCGGCATGCTAATTACATTGCCGGTTGCCAAATTGCATTATCTCTTATAGTTTCCGAGATATGGACTATCGATAATTTACACCTTAGGCTCTGCTTCTAACTTGGGCCCAAATTGTAAAATGGTCTTATCTATTTACGATTTCGTTCCAATTCACATTCCAAGTAATATTCGGCATGCTAATTACATTGCCGGTTGCCAAATTGCATTATCTCTTATAGTTTCCGAGATACGGACTATCGATAATTTACACCTTAGGCTCTGCTTCTAACTTGGGCCCAAATTGTAAAATGGTCTTATCTATTGGCGATTTCGTCCCAATTCACATTCCAAGTGATATTCGGCATGCTAATTACATTGCCGGTTGCGAAATTGTATTATCTCTTATAGTTTCCGAGATATGGACTATCAATAATTTACACCTTAGGCTCTGCTTCTAACTTGGGCCCAAATTGTAAAATGGTCTTATCTATTGGCGATTTCGTTCCAATTCACATTCCAAGTAATATTCGGCATGCTAATTACATTGCCGGTTGCCAAATTGCATTATCTCTTATAGTTTCCGAGATACGGACTATCGATAATTTACACCTTAGGCTCTGCTTCTAACTTGGGCCCAAATTGTAAAATGGTCTTATCTATTGGCGATTTCGTTCCAATTCACATTCCAAGTAATATTCGGCATGCTAATTACATTGCCGGTTGCAAAATTGCATTATCTCTTATAGTTTCCGAGATATGGACTATCGATAATTTACACCTTAGGCTCTGCTTCTAACTTGGGCCCAAATTGTAAAATGGTCTTATCTATTTACGATTTCGTTCCAATTCACATTCCAAGTAATATTCGGCATGCTAATTACATTGCCGGTTGCCAAATTGCATTATCTCTTATAGTTTCCGAGATACGGACTATCGATAATTTACACCTTAGGCTCTGCTTCTAACTTGGGCCCAAATTGTAAAATGGTCTTATCTATTGGCGATTTCGTCCCAATTCACATTCCAAGTGATATTCGGCATGCTAATTACATTGCCGGTTGCGAAATTGTATTATCTCTTATAGTTTCCGAGATATGGACTATCAATAATTTACACCTTAGGCTCTGCTTCTAACTTGGGCCCAAATTGTAAAATGGTCTTATCTATTGGCGATTTCGTTCCAATTCACATTCCAAGTAATATTCGGCATGCTAATTACATTGCCGGTTGCCAAATTGCATTATCTCTTATAGTTTCCGAGATATGGACTATCGATAATTTACACCTTAGGCTCTGCTTCTAACTTGGGCCCAAATTGTAAAATGGTCTTATCTATTGGCGATTTCGTTCCAATTCACATTCCAAGTAATATTCGGCATGCTAATTACATTGCCGGTTGCCAAATTGCATTATCTCTTATAGTTTCCGAGATACGGACTATCGATAATTTACACCTTAGGCTCTGCTTCCAACTTGGGCCCAAATTGTAAAATGGTCTAACCTATTGGCGATTTCGTTCCAATTCACACTCCAAGTAATATTCGGCATGCTAATTACATTGCCGGTTGCGAAATTGCATTATCTCTTATAGTTTCCGAGATATGGACTATCAATAATTTACACCTTAGGCTCTGCTTCTAACTTGGGCCCAAATTGTAAAATGGTCTTATCTATTGGCGATTTCGTTCCAATTCACATTCCAAGTAATATTCGGCATGCTAATTACATTGCCGGTTGCCAAATTGCATTATCTCTTATAGTTTCCGAGATATGGACTATCGATAATTTACACCTTAGGCTCTGCTTCTAACTTGCTCCCAAATTGTAAAATGGTCTTATCTATTGGCGATTTCGTTCCAATTCACATTCCAAGTAATATTCGGCATTCTAATTACATTGCCGGTTGCCAAATTGCATTATCTCTTATAGTTTCCGAGATATGGACTATCGATAATTTACACCTTAGGCTCTGCTTCTAACTTGGGCCCAAATTGTAAAATGGTCTTATCTATTGGCGATTTCGTCCCAATTCACATTCCAAGTGATATTCGGCATGCTAATTACATTGCCGGTTGCCAAATTGCATTATCTCTTATAGTTTCCGAGATATGGACTATCGATAATTTACACCTTAGGCTCTGCTTCTAACTTGGGCCCAAATTGTAAAATGGTCTTATCTATTGGCGATTTCGTCCCAATTCACAATCCAAGTGATATTCGGCATGCTAATTACATTGCCGGTTGCCAAATTGCATTATCTCTTATAGTTTCCGATATACGGACTATCGATAATTTACACCTTAGGCTCTGCTTCTAACTTGGGCCCAAATTGTAAAATGGTCTTATCTATTGGCGATTTCGTCCCAATTCACATTCCAAGTGATATTCGGCATGCTAATTACATTGCCGGTTGCGAAATTGTATTATCTCTTATAGTTTCCGAGATATGGACTATCAATAATTTACACCTTAGGCTCTGCTTCTAACTTGGGCCCAAATTGTAAAATGGTCTTATCTATTGGCGATTTCGTTCCAATTCACATTCCAAGTAATATTCGGCATGCTAATTACATTGCCGGTTGCCAAATTGCATTATCTCTTATAGTTTCCGAGATACGGACTATCGATAATTTACACCTTAGGCTCTGCTTCTAACTTGGGCCCAAATTGTAAAATGGTCTTATCTATTGGCGATTTCGTCCCAATTCACATTCCAAGTGATATTCGGCATGCTAATTACATTGCCGGTTGCGAAATTGTATTATCTCTTATAGTTTCCGAGATATGGACTATCAATAATTTACACCTTAGGCTCTGCTTCTAACTTGGGCCCAAATTGTAAAATGGTCTTATCTATTGGCGATTTCGTTCCAATTCACATTCCAAGTAATATTCGGCATGCTAATTACATTGCCGGTTGCAAAATTGCATTATCTCTTATAGTTTCCGAGATATGGACTATCGATAATTTACACCTTAGGCTCTGCTTCTAACTTGGGCCCAAATTGTAAAATGGTCTTATCTATTTACGATTTCGTTCCAATTCACATTCCAAGTAATATTCGGCATGCTAATTACATTGCCGGTTGCCAAATTGCATTATCTCTTATAGTTTCCGAGATACGGACTATCGATAATTTACACCTTAGGCTCTGCTTCTAACTTGGGCCCAAATTGTAAAATGGTCTTATCTATTGGCGATTTCGTCCCAATTCACATTCCAAGTGATATTCGGCATGCTAATTACATTGCCGGTTGCGAAATTGTATTATCTCTTATAGTTTCCGAGATATGGACTATCAATAATTTACACCTTAGGCTCTGCTTCTAACTTGGGCCCAAATTGTAAAATGGTCTTATCTATTGGCGATTTCGTTCCAATTCACATTCCAAGTAATATTCGGCATGCTAATTACATTGCCGGTTGCCAAATTGCATTATCTCTTATAGTTTCCGAGATATGGACTATCGATAATTTACACCTTAGGCTCTGCTTCTAACTTGGGCCCAAATTGTAAAATGGTCTAACCTATTGGCGATTTCGTTCCAATTCACACTCCAAGTAATATTCGGCATGCTAATTACATTGCCGGTTGCGAAATTGCATTATCTCTTATAGTTTCCGAGATATGGACTATCAATAATTTACACCTTAGGCTCTGCTTCTAACTTGGGCCCAAATTGTAAAATGGTCTTATCTATTGGCGATTTCGTTCCAATTCACATTCCAAGTAATCTTCGGCATGCTAATTACATTGCCGGTTGCCAAATTGCATTATCTCTTATAGTTTCCGAGATATGGACTATCGATAATTTACACCTTAGGCTCTGCTTCTAACTTGCTCCCAAATTGTAAAATGGTCTTATCTATTGGCGATTTCGTTCCAATTCACATTCCAAGTAATATTCGGCATTCTAATTACATTGCCGGTTGCCAAATTGCATTATCTCTTATAGTTTCCGAGATATGGACTATCGATAATTTACACCTTAGGCTCTGCTTCTAACTTGGGCCCAAATTGTAAAATGGTCTTATCTATTGGCGATTTCGTCCCAATTCACATTCCAAGTGATATTCGGCATGCTAATTACATTGCCGGTTGCGAAATTGCATTATCTCTTATAGTTTCCGAGATATGGACTATCAATAATTTACACCTTAGGCTCTGCTTCTAACTTGGGCCCAAATTGTAAAATGGTCTTATCTATTGGCGATTTCGTTCCAATTCACATTCCAAGTAATATTCGGCATGCTAATTACATTGCCGGTTGCCAAATTGCATTATCTCTTATAGTTTCCGAGATATGGACTATCGATAATTTACACCTTAGGCTCTGCTTCTAACTTGGGCCCAAATTGTAAAATGGTCTTATCTATTGGCGATTTCGTTCCAATTCACATTCCAAGTAATATTCGGCATGCTAATTACATTGCCGGTTGCAAAATTGCATTATCTCTTATAGTTTCCGAGATATGGACTATCGATAATTTACACCTTAGGCTCTGCTTCTAACTTGGGCCCAAATTGTAAAATGGTCTTATCTATTTACGATTTCGTTCCAATTCACATTCCAAGTAATATTCGGCATGCTAATTACATTGCCGGTTGCCAAATTGCATTATCTCTTATAGTTTCCGAGATACGGACTATCGATAATTTACACCTTAGGCTCTGCTTCTAACTTGGGCCCAAATTGTAAAATGGTCTTATCTATTGGCGATTTCGTCCCAATTCACATTCCAAGTGATATTCGGCATGCTAATTACATTGCCGGTTGCGAAATTGTATTATCTCTTATAGTTTCCGAGATATGGACTATCAATAATTTACACCTTAGGCTCTGCTTCTAACTTGGGCCCAAATTGTAAAATGGTCTTATCTATTGGCGATTTCGTTCCAATTCACATTCCAAGTAATATTCGGCATGCTAATTACATTGCCGGTTGCCAAATTGCATTATCTCTTATAGTTTCCGAGATATGGACTATCGATAATTTACACCTTAGGCTCTGCTTCTAACTTGGGCCCAAATTGTAAAATGGTCTAACCTATTGGCGATTTCGTTCCAATTCACACTCCAAGTAATATTCGGCATGCTAATTACATTGCCGGTTGCGAAATTGCATTATCTCTTATAGTTTCCGAGATATGGACTATCAATAATTTACACCTTAGGCTCTGCTTCTAACTTGGGCCCAAATTGTAAAATGGTCTTATCTATTGGCGATTTCGTTCCAATTCACATTCCAAGTAATCTTCGGCATGCTAATTACATTGCCGGTTGCCAAATTGCATTATCTCTTATAGTTTCCGAGATATGGACTATCGATAATTTACACCTTAGGCTCTGCTTCTAACTTGCTCCCAAATTGTAAAATGGTCTTATCTATTGGCGATTTCGTTCCAATTCACATTCCAAGTAATATTCGGCATTCTAATTACATTGCCGGTTGCCAAATTGCATTATCTCTTATAGTTTCCGAGATATGGACTATCGATAATTTACACCTTAGGCTCTGCTTCTAACTTGGGCCCAAATTGTAAAATGGTCTTATCTATTGGCGATTTCGTCCCAATTCACATTCCAAGTGATATTCGGCATGCTAATTACATTGCCGGTTGCGAAATTGCATTATCTCTTATAGTTTCCGAGATATGGACTATCAATAATTTACACCTTAGGCTCTGCTTCTAACTTGGGCCCAAATTGTAAAATGGTCTTATCTATTGGCGATTTCGTTCCAATTCACATTCCAAGTAATATTCGGCATGCTAATTACATTGCCGGTTGCCAAATTGCATTATCTCTTATAGTTTCCGAGATATGGACTATCGATAATTTACACCTTAGGCTCTGCTTCTAACTTGGGCCCAAATTGTAAAATGGTCTTATCTATTGGCGATTTCGTTCCAATTCACATTCCAAGTAATATTCGGCATGCTAATTACATTGCCGGTTGCCAAATTGCATTATCTCTTATAGTTTCCGAGATATGGACTATCGATAATTTACACCTTAGGCTCTGCTTCTAACTTGGGCCCAAATTGTAAAATGGTCTTATCTATTGGCGATTTCGTTCCAATTCACATTCCAAGTAATATTCGGCATGCTAATTATATTGCCGGTTGCCAAATTGCATTATCTCTTATAGTTTCCGAGATATGGACTATCGATAATTTACACCTTAGGCTCTGCTTCTAACTTGGGCCCAAATTGTAAAATGGTCTTATCTATTGGCGATTTCGTTCCAATTCACATTCCAAGTAATATTCGGCATGCTAATTATATTGCCGGTTGCCAAATTGCATTATCTCTTATAGTTTCCGAGATATGGACTATCGATAATTTACACCTTAGGCTCTGCTTCTAACTTGGGCCCAAATTGTAAAATGGTCTTATCTATTGGCGATTTCGTTCCAATTCACACTCCAAGTAATATTCGGCATGCTAATTACATTGCCGGTTGCGAAATTGCATTATCTCTTATAGTTTCCGAGTTATGGACTATCGATAATTTACTCCTTAGGCTCTGCTTCTAACTTGGGCCCATATTGTAAAATGGTCTTATCTATTGGCGATTTCGTTCCAATTCACATTCCAAGTAATATTCGGCATGCTAATTACATTGCCGGTTGCCAAATTGCATTATCTCTTATAGTTTCCGAGATATGGACTATCGATAATTTACACCTTAGGCTCTGCTTCTAACTTGGGCCCAAATTGTAAAATGGTCTTATCTATTGGCGATTTCGTCCCAATTCACATTCCAAGTGATATTCGGCATGCTAATTACATTGCCGGTTGCGAAATTGCATTATCTCTTATAGTTTCCGAGATATGGACTATCGATAATTTACACCTTAGGCTCTGTTTCTAACTTGGGCCCAAATTGTAAAATGGTCTTATCTATTGGCGATTTCGTTCCAATTCACATTCCAAGTAATATTCGGCATGCTAATTACATTGCCGGTTGCCAAATTGCATTATCTCTTATAGTTTCCGAGATATGGACTATCGATAATTTACACCTTAGGCTCAACTTCTAACTTGGGCCCAAATTGTAAAATGGTCTTATCTATTGGCGATTTCGTTCCAATTCACATTCCAAGTAATATTCGGCATGCTAATTACATTGCCGGTTGCCAAATTGCATTATCTCTTATAGTTTCCGAGATATGGACTATCGATAATTTACACCTTAGGCTCTGCTTCTAACTTGGGCCCAAATTGTAAAATGGTCTTATCTATTGGCGATTTCGTCCCAATTCACATTACAAGTGATATTCGGCATGCTAATTACATTGCCGGTTGCGAAATTGCATTATCTCTTATAGTTTCCGAGATATGGACTATCAATAATTTACACCTTAGGCTCTGCTTCTAATTTGGGCCCAAATTGTAAAATGGTCTTATCTATTGGCGATTTCGTTCCAATTCACATTCCAAGTAATATTCGGCATGCTAATTACATTGCCGGTTGCCAAATTGCATTATCTCTTATAGTTTCCGAGATATGGACTATCGATAATTTACACCTTAGGCTCTGCTTCTAACTTGGGCCCAAATTGTAAAATGGTCTTATCTATTGGCGATTTCGTTCCAATTCACATTCCAAGTAATATTCGGCATGCTAATTACATTGCCGGTTGCCAAATTGCATTATCTCTTATAGTTTCCGAGATATGGACTATCGATAATTTACACCATAGGCTCTGCTTCTAACTTGGGCCCAAATTGTAAAATGGTCTTATCTATTGGCGATTTCGTTCCAATTCACATTCCAAGTAATATTCGGCATGCTAATTACATTGCCGGTTGCCAAATTGCATTATCTCTTATAGTTTCCGAGATATGGACTATCGATAATTTACACCTTAGGCTCTGCTTCTAACTTGCTCCGAAATTGTAAAATGGTCTTATCTATTGGCGATTTCGTTCCAATTCACATTCCAAGTAATATTCGGCATGCTAATTACATTGCCGGTTGCCAAATTGCATTATCTCTTATAGTTTCCGAGATATGGACTATCGATAATTTACACCTTAGGCTCTGCTTCTAACTTGGGCCCAAATTGTAAAATGGTCTTATCTATTATCGATTTCGTTCCAATTCACATTCCAAGTAATATTCGGCATGCTAATTACATTGCCGGTTGCCAAATTGAATTATCTCTTATAGTTTCCGAGATATGGACTATCGATAATTTACACCTTAGGCTCTGCTTCTAACTTGGGCCCAAATTGTATAATGGTCTTACCTATTGGCGATTTCGTTCCAATTCACATTCCAAGTAATATTCGGCATGCTAATTACATTGCCGGTTGCCAAATTGCATTATCTCTTATAGTTTCCGAGATATGGACTATCGATAATTTACACCTTAGGCTCTGCTTCTAACTTGGGCCCAAATTGTAAAATGGTCTTATCTATTGGCGATTTCGTTCCAATTCACATTCCAAGTAATATTCGGCATGCTAATTACATTGCCGGTTGCCAAATTGCATTATCTCTTATAGTTTCCGAGATACGGACTATCGATAATTTACACCTTAGGCTCTGCTTCTAACTTGGGCCCAAATTGTAAAATGGTCTTATCTATTGGCGATTTCGTTCCAATTCACATTCCAAGTAATATTCGGCATGCTAATTACATTGCCGGTTGCCAAATTGCATTATCTCTTATAGTTTCCGAGATATGGACTATCGATAATTTACACCATAGGCTCTGCTTCTAACTTGGGCCCAAATTGTAAAATGGTCTTATCTATTGGCGATTTCGTTCCAATTCACATTCCAAGTAATATTCGGCATGCTAATTACATTGCCGGTTGCCAAATTGCATTATCTCTTATAGTTTCCGAGATATGGACTATCGATAATTTACACCTTAGGCTCTGCTTCTAACTTGCTCCGAAATTGTAAAATGGTCTTATCTATTGGCGATTTCGTTCCAATTCACATTCCAAGTAATATTCGGCATGCTAATTACATTGCCGGTTGCCAAATTGCATTATCTCTTATAGTTTCCGAGATATGGACTATCGATAATTTACACCTTAGGCTCTGCTTCTAACTTGGGCCCAAATTGTAAAATGGTCTTATCTATTATCGATTTCGTTCCAATTCACATTCCAAGTAATATTCGGCATGCTAATTACATTGCCGGTTGCCAAATTGAATTATCTCTTATAGTTTCCGAGATATGGACTATCGTTAATTTACACCTTAGGCTCTGCTTCTAACTTGGGCCCAAATTGTATAATGGTCTTACCTATTGGCGATTTCGTTCCAATTCACATTCCAAGTAATATTCGGCATGCTAATTACATTGCCGGTTGCCAAATTGCATTATCTCTTATAGTTTCCGAGATATGGACTATCGATAATTTACACCTTAGGCTCTGCTTCTAACTTGGGCCCAAATTGTAAAATGGTCTTATCTATTGGCGATTTCGTTCCAATTCACATTCCAAGTAATATTCGGCATGCTAATTACATTGCCGGTTGCCAAATTGCATTATCTCTTATAGTTTCCGAGATACGGACTATCGATAATTTACACCTTAGGCTCTGCTTCTAACTTGGGCCCAAATTGTAAAATGGTCTTATCTATTGGCGATTTCGTTCCAATTCACATTCCAAGTGATATTCGGCATGCTAATTACATTGCCGGTTGCGAAATTGCATTATCTCTTATAGTTTCCGAGATATGGACTATCAATAATTTACACCTTAGGCTCTGCTTCTAACTTGGGCCCAAATTGTAAAATGGTCTTATCTATTGGCGATTTCGTTCCAATTCACATTCCAAGTAATATTCGGCATGCTAATTACATTGCCGGTTGCCAAATTGCATTATCTCTTATAGTTTCCGAGATATGGACTATCGATAATTTATACCTTAGGCTCTGCTTCTAACTTGGGCCCAAATTGTAAAATGGTCCTATCTATTGGCGATTTCGTTCCAATTCACATTCCAAGTAATATTCGGCATGCTAATTACATTGCCGGTTGCCAAATTGCATTATCTCTTATAGTTTCCGAGATATGGACTATCGATAATTTACACCTTAGGTTCTGCTTCTAACTTGGGCCCAAATTGTAAAATGGTCTTACCTATTGGCGATTTCGTTCCAATTCACATTCCAAGTAATATTCGGCATGCTAATTACATTGCCGGTTGCCAAATTGCATTATCTCTTATAGTTTCCGAGATATGGACTATCGATAATTTACACCTTAGGCTCTGCTTCTAACTTGGGCCCAAATTGTAAAATGGTCTTATCTATTGGCGATTTCGTTCCAATTCACATTCCAAGTAATATTCGGCATGCTAATTACATTGCCGGTTGCCAAATTGCATTATCTCTTATAGTTTCCGAGATATGGACTATCGATAATTTACACCTTAGGCTCTGCTTCTAACTTGGGCCCAAATTGTAAAATGGTCTTATCTATTGGCGATTTCGTCCCAATTCACATTACAAGTGATATTCGGCATGCTAATTACATTGCCGGTTGCGAAATTGCATTATCTCTTATAGTTTCCGAGATATGGACTATCAATAATTTACACCTTAGGCTTTGCTTCTAACTTGGGCCCAAATTGTAAAATGGTCTTATCTATTGGCGATTTCGTTCCAATTCACATTCCAAGTAATATTCGGCATGCTAATTACATTGCCGGTTGCCAAATTGCATTATCTCTTATAGTTTCCGAGATATGGACTATCGATAATTTACACCTTAGGCTCTGCTTCTAACTTGGGCCCAAATTGTAAAATGGTCTTATCTATTGGCGATTTCGTTCCAATTCACATTCCAAGTAATATTCGGCATGCTAATTACATTGCCGGTTGCCAAATTGCATTATCTCTTATAGTTTCCGAGATATGGACTATCGATAATTTACACCATAGGCTCTGCTTCTAACTTGGGCCCAAATTGTAAAATGGTCTTATCTATTGGCGATTTCGTTCCAATTCACATTCCAAGTAATATTCGGCATGCTAATTACATTGCCGGTTGCCAAATTGCATTATCTCTTATAGTTTCCGAGATATGGACTATCGATAATTTACACCTTAGGCTCTGCTTCTAACTTGCTCCGAAATTGTAAAATGGTCTTATCTATTGGCGATTTCGTTCCAATTCACATTCCAAGTAATATTCGGCATGCTAATTACATTGCCGGTTGCCAAATTGTATTATCTCTTATAGTTTCCGAGATATGGACTATCGATAATTTACACCTTAGGCTCTGCTTCTAACTTGGGACCAAATTGTAAAATGGTCTTACCTATTGGCGATTTCGTTCCAATTCACACTCCAAGTAATATTCGGCATGCTAATTACATTGCCGGTTGCGAAATTGCATTATCTCTTATAGTTTCCGAGATATGGACTATCAATAATTTACACCTTAGGCTCTGCTTCTAACTTGGGCCCAAATTGTAAAATGGTCTTATCTATTGGCGATTTCGTTCCAATTCACATTCCAAGTAATATTCGGCATGCTAATTACATTGCCGGTTGCCAAATTGCATTATCTCTTATAGTTTCCGAGATATGGACTATCGATAATTTACACCTTAGGCTCTGCTTCTAACTTGCTCCCAAATTGTAAAATGGTCTTATCTATTGGCGATTTCGTTCCAATTCACATTCCAAGTAATATTCGGCATTCTAATTACATTGCCGGTTGCCAAATTGCATTATCTCTTATAGTTTCCGAGATATGGACTATCGATAATTTACACCTTAGGCTCTGCTTCTAACTTGGGCCCAAATTGTAAAATGGTCTTATCTATTGGCGATTTCGTCCCAATTCACATTCCAAGTGATATTCGGCAAGCTAATTACATTGCCGGTTGCGAAATTGCATTATCTCTTATAGTTTCCGAGATATGGACTATCAATAATTTACACCTTAGGCTCTGCTTCTAACTTGGGCCCAAATTGTAAAATGGTCTTATCTATTGGCGATTTCGTTCCAATTCACATTCCAAGTAATATTCGGCATGCTAATTACATTGCCGGTTGCCAAATTGCATTATCTCTTATAGTTTCCGAGATATGGACTATCGATAATTTACACCTTAGGCTCTGCTTCTAACTTGGGCCCAAATTGTAAAATGGTCTTATCTATTGGCGATTTCGTTCCAATTCACATTCCAAGTAATATTCGGCATGCTAATTATATTGCCGGTTGCCAAATTGCATTATCTCTTATAGTTTCCGAGATATGGACTATCGATAATTTACACCTTAGGCTCTGCTTCTAACTTGGGCCCAAATTGTAAAATGGTCTTATCTATTGGCGATTTCGTTCCAATTCACATTCCAAGTAATATTCGGCATGCTAATTATATTGCCGGTTGCCAAATTGCATTATCTCTTATAGTTTCCGAGATATGGACTATCGATAATTTACACCTTAGGCTCTGCTTCTAACTTGGGCCCAAATTGTAAAATGGTCTTATCTATTGGCGATTTCGTTCCAATTCACACTCCAAGTAATATTCGGCATGCTAATTACATTGCCGGTTGCCAAATTGCATTATCTCTTATAGTTTCCGAGTTATGGACTATCGATAATTTACTCCTTAGGCTCTGCTTCTAACTTGGGCCCATATTGTAAAATGGTCTTATCTATTGGCGATTTCGTTCCAATTCACATTCCAAGTAATATTCGGCATGCTAATTACATTGCCGGTTGCCAAATTGCATTATCTCTTATAGTTTCCGAGATATGGACTATCGATAATTTACACCTTAGGCTCTGCTTCTAACTTGGGCCCAAATTGTAAAATGGTCTTATCTATTGGCGATTTCGTTCCAATTCACATTCCAAGTAATATTCGGCATGCTAATTACATTGCCGGTTGCCAAATTGCATTATCTCTTATAGTTTCCGAGTTATGGACTATCGATAATTTACTCCTTAGGCTCTGCTTCTAACTTGGGCCCATAGTGTAAAATGGTCTTATCTATTGGCGATTTCGTTCCAATTCACATTCCAAGTAATATTCGGCATGCTAATTACATTGCCGGTTGCCAAATTGCATTATCTCTTATAGTTTCCGAGATATGGACTATCGATAATTTACACCTTAGGCTCTGCTTCTAACTTGGGCCCAAATTGTAAAATGGTCTTATCTATTGGCGATTTCGTCCCAATTCACATTCCAAGTGATATTCGGCATGCTAATTACATTGCCGGTTGCGAAATTGCATTATCCCTTATAGTTTCCGTGATATGGACTATCGATAATTTACACCTTAGGCTCTGCTTCTAACTTGGGCCCAAATTGTAAAATGGTCTTATCTATTGGCGATTTCGTTCCAATTCACATTCCAAGTAATATTCGGCATGCTAATTACATTGCCGGTTGCCAAATTGCATTATCTCTTATAGTTTCCGAGATATGGACTATCGATAATTTACACCTTAGGCTCTGCTTCTAACTTGGGCCCAAATTGTAAAATGGTCTTATCTATTGGCGATTTCGTTCCAATTCACATTCCAAGTAATATTCGGCATGCTAATTACATTGCCGGTTGCCAAATTGCATTATCTCTTATAGTTTCCGAGATATGGACTATCGATAATTTACACCTTAGGCTCTGCTTCTAACTTGGGCCCAAATTGTAAAATGGTCTTATCTATTGGCGATTTCGTCCCAATTCACATTACAAGTGATATTCGGCATGCTAATTACATTGCCGGTTGCGAAATTGCATTATCTCTTATAGTTTCCGAGATATGGACTATCAATAATTTACACCTTAGGCTCTGCTTCTAACTTGGGCCCAAATTGTAAAATTGGTCTTATCTATTGGCGATTTCGTTCCAATTCACATTCCAAGTAATATTCGGCATGCTAATTAAATTGCCGGTTGCCAAAATTGCATTATCTCTTATAGTTTTCCGAGATATGACTATCGATAATTTACACCTTAGGCTCTGCTTCTAACTTGGGCCCAAATTGTAAAATGGTCTTATCTATTGGCGATTTCGTTCCAATTCACATTCCAAGTAATATTCGGCATGCTAATTACATTGCCGGTTGCCAAATTGCATTATCTCTTATAGTTTCCGAGATATGGACTATCGATAATTTACACCATAGGCTCTGCTTCTAACTTGGGCCCAAATTGTAAAATGGTCTTATCTATGGCGATTTCGTTCCAATTCACATTCCAAGTAATATTTCGGCATGCTAATAACATTGCCGGTTGCCAAATTGCATTATCTCTTATAGTTTCCGAGATATGGACTATCGATAATTTACACCTTAGGCTCTGCTTCTAACTTGCTCCGAAATTGTAAAATGGTCTTATCTATTGGCGGTTTCGTTCCAATTCACATTCCAAGTAATATTCGGCATGCTAATTACATTGCCGGTTGCCAAATTGCATTATCTCTTATAGTTTCCGAGATATGGACTATCGATAATTTACACCTTAGGCTCTGCTTCTAACTTGGGCCCAAATTGGTAAAATGGTCTTATCTATGGCGATTTCGTTCCAATTCACATTCCAAGTAATATTCGGCATGCTAATACATTGCCGGTTGCCAAATTGAATTATCTCTTATAGTTTCCGAGATATGGACTCTCGATAATTTACACCTAGGCTCTGCTTCTAACTTGGGCCCAAATTGTGTAATGGTCTTACCTATTGGCGATTTCGTTCCAATTCACATTCCAAGTAATATTCGGCATGCTAATTACATTGCCGGTTGCCAAATTGCATTATCTCTTATAGTTTCCGAGATATGGACTATCGATAATTTACACCTTAGGCTCTGCTTCTAACTTGGGCCCAAATTGTAAAATGGTCTTATCTATTGGCGATTTCGTTCCAATTCACATTCCAAGTAATATTCGGGCATGCTAATTACATTGCCGGTTGCCAAATTGCATTATCTCTTATAGTTTCCGAGATACGGACTATCGATAATTTACACCATAGGCTCTGCTTTCTAACTTGGGCCCAAATTGTAAAATGGTCTTATCTATTGCGGTTTCGTCCAATTCACATTCCAAGTGATATTCGGCATGCTAATTACATTGCCGGTTGCGAAATTGCATTATCTCTTATAGTTTCCGAGATATGGACTATCAATAATTTACACCTTAGGCTCTGCTTCTAACTTGGGCCCAAATTGTAAAATGGTCTTATCTATTGGCGATTTCGTTTCCAATTCACATTCCAAGTAATATTCGGCATGCTAATTACATTGCGGTTGCCAAATTGCATTATCTCTTATAGTTTCCGAGATATGGACTATCGATAATTTACACCTTAGGCTCTGCTTCTAACTTGGGCCCCAAATTGTAAAATTGTCCTTATCTATTGGCGATTTCGTTACAATTCACATTCCAAGTAATATTCGGCATGCTAATTACATTGCCGTTTGCCAAATTGCATTATCTCTTATAGTTTCCGAGATATGGACTATCGATAATTTACACCTTAGGCTCTGCTTCTAACTTGGGCCCAAATTGTAAAATGGTCTTATCTATTGGCGATTTCGTTCCAATTCACATTCCAAGTAATATTCGGCATGCTAATTACATTGCCGGTTGCAAATTGCATTATCTCTTATAGTTTCCGAGATATGGACTATCGATAATTTACACCTTAGGCTCTGCTTCTAACTTGGGCCCAAATTGTAAAATGGTCTTACCTATTGGCGATTTCGTTCCAATTCACACTCCAAGTAATATTCGGCATGCTAATTACATTGCCGGTTGCGAAATTGCATTATCTCTTATAGTTTCCGAGATCTGGACTATCAATAATTTACACCTTAGGCTCTGCTTCTAACTTGGGCCCAAATTGTAAAATGGTCTTATCTATTGGCGATTTCGTTCCAATTCACATTCCAAGTAATATTCGGCATGCTAATTACATTGCCGGTTGCCAAATTTGCATTATCTCTTATAGTTTCCGAGATATGGACTATCGATTATTTTCACCTTAGGCTCTGCTTCTAACTTGGGCCCAAATTGTAAAATGGTCCTTATCTATTGGCGATTTCGTTCCAATTCATATTCCAAGTAATATTCGGCATGCTAATTACATTGCCGGTTGCCAAATTGCATTATCTCTTATAGTTTCCGAGATATGGACTATCGATAATTTACACCTTAGGCTCTGCTTCTAACTGGCCCAAATTGTAAAATGGTCTTATCTATTGGCGATTTCGTTCCAATTCACATTCCAAGTAATATTCGGCATGCTAATTACATTGCCGGTTGCCAAATTGCATATCTCTTATAGTTTCCGAGATATGGACTATCGATTAATTTACACCATAGGCTCTGCCTTCTAACTTGGTCCCAAATTGTAAAATGGTCTTATCTATTGGCGATTTCGTTCCAATTCACATTCCAAGTAATATTCGGCATGCTAATTACATTGCCGGTTGCCAAATTGCATTATCTCTTATAGTTTCCGAGATATGGCCTATCGATAATTTACACCTTAGGCTCTGCTTCTAACTTGCTCCCAAATTGTAAAATGGTCTTATCTATAGGCTATTTCGTTCCAATTCACATTCCAAGTAATATTCGGCATGCTAATTACATTGCCGGTTGCCAAATTGCATTATCTCTTATAGTTTCCGAGATATGGACTATCGATAATTTACACTTAGGCT
This sequence comes from Rhynchophorus ferrugineus, assembly GCF_030347505.1. Taxonomy (NCBI): domain Eukaryota; kingdom Metazoa; phylum Arthropoda; class Insecta; order Coleoptera; family Curculionidae; genus Rhynchophorus; species Rhynchophorus ferrugineus. Next base: position 203,026 of record NW_027472862.1, read on the forward strand.
CTGCTTCTAACTTGGCCCAAATTGTAAAATGGTCTTATCTATTGGCGATTTCGTTCCAATTCACATTCCAAGTAATATTCGGCATGCTAATTACATTGCCGGTTGGCCAAATTGAATTATCTCTTATAGTTTCCGAGATATGGACTATCGATAATTTACACCTTAGGCTCTGCTTCTAACTTGGGCCCAAATTGTAAAATGGTCTTACCTATTGGCGATTTCGTTCCAATTCACATTCCAAGTAATATTCGGCATGCTAATTACATTGCCGGTTGCCAAATTGCATTATCTCTTTTAGTTTCCGAGATATGGACTATCGATAATTTACACCTTAGGCTCTGCTTCTAACTTGGGCCCAAATTGTAAAATGGTCTTATCTATTGGCGATTTCGTTCCAATTCACATTCCAAGTAATATTCGGCATGCTATTACATTGCCGGTTGCCAAATTGCATTATCTCTTATAGTTTCCGAGATACGGACTATCGATAATTTACACCTTAGGCTCTGCTTCTAACTTGGGCCCAAATTGTAAAATGGTCTTATCTATTGGCGATTTCGTCCCAATTCACATTCCAAGTGATATTCGGCATGCTAATTACATTGCCGGTTGCCAAATTGCATTATCTCTTATAGTTTCCGAGATATGGACTATCGAATAATTTACACCTTAGGCTCTGCTTCTAACTTGGGCCCAAATTGTAAAATTGTCTTATCTATTGGCGATTTCGTTGCAATTCACATTCCAAGTAATATTCGGCATGCTAATTACATTGCCGGTTGCCAAATTGCATTATCTCTTATAGTTTCCGAGATATGGACTATCGATAATTTACACCTTAGGCTCTGCTTCTAACTTGGGCCCAAATTGTAAAATTGTCTTATCTATTGGCGATTTCGTTGCAATTCACATTCCAAGTAATATTCGGCATGCTATTACATTGCCGGTTGCCAAATTGCATTATCTCTTATAGTTTGCGAGATATGGACTATCGATAATTTACACGTTAGGCTCTGCTTCTAACTTGGGCCCAAATTGTAAAATGGTCTTATCTATTGGCGATTTCGTTCCAATTCACATTCCAAGTAATATTCGGCATGCTAATTACATTGCCGGTTGCCAAATTGCATATCTCTTATAGTTTCCGAGATATGGACTATCGATAATTTACACCTTAGGCTCTGCTTCTAACTTGGGCCCAAATTGTAAAATGGTCTTACCTATTGGCGATTTCGTTCCAATTCACACTCCAAGTAATATTCGGCATGCTAATTACATTGCCGTTTGCCAAATTGCATTATCTCTTATAGTTTCCGAGATATGGACTATCGATAATTTACACCTTAGGCTCTGTTTCTAACTTGCTCCCAAATTGTAAAATGGTCTTATCTATTGGCGATTTCGTTCCAATTCACATTCCAAGTAATATTCGGCATGCTAATTACATTGCCGGTTGCCAAATTGCATTATCTCTTATAGTTTCCGAGATATGGACTATCGATAATTTACACCTTAGGCTCTGCTTCTAACTTGGGCCCCAAATTGTAAAATGGTCTTATCTATTGGCGATTTCGTTCCAATTCACATTCCCAAGTAATATTCGGCATGCTAATTTACATTGCCGTTTGCCAAATTGCATTATCTCTTATAGTTTCCGAGATATGGACTATCGATAATTTACACCTTAGGCTCTGTTCTAACTTGCTCCCAAATTGTAAAATGGTCTTATCTATTGGCGATTTCGTTCCAATTCACATTCCAAGTAATATTCGGGCATGCTAATTACATTGCCGGTTGCCAAATTGCATTATCTCTTATAGTTTCCGAGATATGGACTATCGATAATTTACACCTTAGGCTCTGCTTCTAACTTGGGCCCAAATTGTAAAATGGTCTTATCTATTGGCGATTTCGTCCCAATTCACATTCCAAGTGATATTCGGCATGCTAATTACATTGCCGGTTGCGAAATTGCATTATCTCTTATAGTTTCCGAGATATGGACTATCAATAATTTACACCTTAGGCTCTGCTTCTAACTTGGGCCCAAATTGTAAAATGGTCTTATCTATTGGCGATTTCGTTCCAATTCACATTCCAAGTAATATTCGGCATGCTAATTACATTGCCGGTTGCCAAATTGCATTATCTCTTATAGTTTCCGAGATATGGACTATCGATAATTTACACCTTAGGCTCTGCTTCTAACTTGGGCCCAAATTGTAAAATGGTCTTATTTATTGGCGATTTTCGTTCCAATTCACATTCCAAGTAATATTCGCATGCTAATTATATTGCCGGTTGCCAAATTGCATTTTCTCTTATAGTTTCCCGAGATATGGACTATCGATAATTTACACCTTAGGCTCTGCTTCTAACTTGGCCCAAATTGTAAAATGGTCTTATCTATTGGCGATTTCGTTCCAATTCACATTCCAAGTAATATTCGGCATGCTAATTTACATTGCCGGTTGCCAAATTGCATTATCTCTTATAGTTTCCGAGATATGGACTATCGATAATTTACACCTTAGGCTCTGCTTCTAACTTGGGCCCAAATTGTAAAATGGTCTTATCTATTGCGATTTCGTTCCAATTCACACTCCAAGTAATATTCGGCATCCTAATTACATTGCCGGTTGCGAAATTGCATTATCTCTTATAGTTTCCGAGATATGGACTATCAATAATTTACACCTTAGGCTCTGCTTCTTACTTGGGCCCAAATTGTAAAATGGTCTTATCTATTGGCGATTTCGTCCAATTCACATTCCAAGTAATATTCGGCATGCTAATTACATTGCCGGTTGCCAAATTGCATTATCTCTTATAGTTTCCGAGTTATGGACTATCGATAATTTACTCCTTAGGCTCTGCTTCTAACTTGGGCCTATATTGTAAAATGGTCTTATCTATTGGCGATTTTCGTTCCAATTCACATTCCAAGTAATATTCGGCATGCTAATTACATTGCCGGTTGCCAAATTGCATTATCTCTTATAGTTTCAGAGATATGGACTATCGATAATTTACACCTTAGGCTCTGCTTCTAACTTGGGCCCAAATTGTAAAATTGTCTTATCTATTTGGCGATTTCGTTGCAATTCACATTCCAAGTAATATTCGGCATGCTAATTACATTGCCGGTTGCCAAATTGCATTATCTCTTATAGTTTGCGAGATATGGACTATCGATAATTTACACCTTAGGCTCTGCTTCTAACTTGGGCCCAAATTGTAAAATGGTCTTATCTATTGGCGATTTCGTTCCAATTCACATTCCAAGTAATATTCGGCATGCTAATTACATTGCCGGTTGCCAAATTGCATTATCTCTTATAGTTTCCGAGATATGGGACTATCGATAATTTACACCTTAAGGCTCTGCTTCTAACTTGGGCCCAAATTGTAAAATGGTCTTACCTATTGGCGATTTCGTTCCAATTCACACTCCAAGTAATATTCGGCATGCTAATTACATTGCCGGTTGCGAAATTGCATTATCTCTTATAGTTTCCGAGATATGGACTATCAATAATTTACACCTTAGGCTCTGCTTCTAACTTGGGCCCAAATTGTAAAATGGTCTTATCTATTGGCGATTTCGTTCCAATTCACATTCCAAGTAATATTCGGCATGCTAATTACATTGCCGTTTGCCAAACTGCATTATCTCTTATAGTTTCCGAGATATGGACTATCGATAATTTACACCTTAGGCTCTGTTTCTAACTTGCTCCCAAATTGTAAAATGGTCTTATCTATTGGCGATTTCGTTCCAATTCACATTCCAAGTAATATTCGGCATGCTAATTACATTGCCGGTTGCCAAATTGCATTATCTCTTTTAGTTTCCGAGATATGGACTATCGATAATTTACACCTTAGGCTCTGCTTCTAACTTGGGCCCAAATTGTAAAATGGTCTTATCCATTGGCGATTTCGTCCCAATTCACATTCCAAGTGATATTCGGCATGCTAATTACATTGCCGGTTGCGAAATTGCACTATCTCTTATAGTTTCCGAGATATGGACTATCAATAATTTACACCTTAGGCTCTGCTTCTAACTTGGGCCCCAAATTGTAAAATGGTCTTATCTATTGGCGATTTCGTTCCAATTCACATTCCAAGTAATATTCGGCATGCTAATTACATTGCCGGTTGCCAAATTGCATTATCTCTTATAGTTTCCGAGATATGGACTATCGATAATTTACACCTTAGAGCTCTGCTTCTAACTTGGGCCCAAATTGTAAAATGGTCTTATTTATTGGCGATTTCGTTCCAATTCACATTCCAAATAATATTCGGCATGCTAATTACATTGCCGGTTGCCAAATTGCATTATCTCTAATAGTTTCCGAGATATGGACTATCGATAATTTACACCTTAGGCTCTGCTTCTAACTTGGGCCCAAATTGTAAAATGGTCTTATCTATTGGCGATTTCGTTCCAATTCACATTTCAAGTAATATTCGGCATGCTAATTATATTGCCGGTTGCCAAATTGCATTATCTCTTATAGTTTCCGAGATATGGACTATCGATAATTTACACCTTAGGCTCTGCTTCTAACTTGGGCCCAAATTGTAAAATGGTCTTATCTATTGGTGATTTCGTTCCAATTCACATTCCAAGTAATATTCGGCATGCTAATTACATTGCCGGTTGCCAAATTGCATTATCTCTTATAGTTTCCGAGATATGGACTATCGATAATTTACACCTTAGGCTCTGCTTCTAACTTGGGCCCAAATTGTAAAATGGTCCTTATCTATTGGCGATTTCGTTCCAATTCACACTCCAAGTAATATTCGGCATCCTAATTACATTGCCGGTTGCGAAATTGCATTATCTCTTATAGTTTCCGAGATATGGACTATCAATAATTTACACCTTAGGCTCTGCTTCTTACTTGGCC